>NW_027460891.1:0-15845 GCF_037038515.1 Microtus pennsylvanicus | reverse complement strand
CTTTGTCCTACACACGTCTGTACACATGTCTTGGATTGCAGTCTGATTCTTGTTTATTCTCAAGCAAAAAAGAAATTATTTTTCTGGAAACTTGTCTGTATTTGATTGACTTGAACAACAACCAGCTCTTAAGACACATTTACCCAGAAGACACATGTACCTTCAACTTAGATGTACCTTCAACAGCACACTACATGGCTCTCTAACTTCAGGGACCCGGTGCAGAGTCCTGTGGAGGCCCAAAATTGTGAGCTGTTTCCATCCTGACAAGTGCTCAGGATATGTAAACATACTTTTGCTTCTTCTTTTGTAATTGGAGGTTACCTGCAGAAGGGCTGATTTGAGGATATTGGTCCAGGGTAGCTTCACTGCCTAAACAACAGTATGCTAATGACTTGATGTCTCAAAGAGTTAAAGTGATTAACTGTTTGAATTGTCCTTTGTATCATGTTAAAGCAGTCTTTGGTTGCCTTCTTCCCCCTTTTGTATTGTAGTATAAAAGTGTATGGATAATTAAACCTGACGATTTCAGTATTCACTAGAATGCCCTCCCAGTATTATTTTATGGTTTCTGATGTCTTCTTATTCTTTACTTATATTTCTAAATTTCACACCCCTACCCTAGCAAGAGGTGTTTTTGATGAAGCTGATCCCCGACAGACATCATCAAGGAGAACTAGAGATGGTGCCGGAAATCCCCAGTGTCCAGTATATCAACCTTGGTATCACATTTGCTTTTAGTTTCAAAGGTGAGTTGCTGTGGGGATGGTGGTGTAGCTCAATGATAGAGTGATTATAAGTCTGTGGGTTCTAATACCAGAATTAAAATAAAAGGTGAAGTGCTATACTTAACAGTTTGAGGTGTCTAAGGTTCCTGGCTTCCAAGAACCAAAATTAATCCGGAATCAACATAGTTGTCACCGTGACACAGACTGTCTGGCCTCGCTATCTCCCTGAAGAGGATAGTGGGAATATAACCCTAATGTCGGCGAGCCCTGCCAGGGTAGGCCACTAAGCGAACACGAACACATACATCATACACAACAGAGTTAGCACAAGAAGGTTATTGGGGGAGGGGGAGAGCGAAAGAGTGAAAGTCTGTCTCAGAGTGGGGACATGAGAGAAGCAGGCAGACAGACAGACAGACTGAGAGACAGAGAGAACAGAGGCAAGAGAGGAGCAAGAGGCAAGAGAAAGAACTGTGTCCGGCAGGCACTTTTTAAGGGATGCACACGTCACATGGCTGACAATGGAAAGCTGCCCGGCAACAGGGGATGATGTAACTGCTGTGGCTGCTGAGGCAGGCTGTGCCACAGCTGGAACTAACAGAAACAATGCTCTTTAGCAGGGTCATAGCAGGGTCATCTGCTTCTGCCCCCCCCCCCCGTCTGAGCCTGTCATTCAAGAATCTGGGAACACCTCATATGTTTGCTGCTTAGAGAAACTACTTCCCTTCAAATAGTTTTAATTAAAAAAAAAAACAGACGCATAAGACTCCTCTGTTACTGGATTCATCTGTATTTAGTTGAGAGGAATAAGTTGGGAGAACATTAATCTAAACCACTGTATTTTCCAATTCATTTATTTTCTTTTGGATCAATTACATCTGACCCCCCCCCACACACTTTTATATCTTTCTATTAAGTGGCTTACAATGTGCATTCTTCAGGCTTTTTTTGTGAAAAAGAATTCAATAGTTTGGCCCCAAACACATTGTCCCTAATTGGATCTGATCACACTGGTCTCCCTATTGCTCTAACTTTTTATGTGTTTAAATATTTTCTGAAGGCAGGTAAAGCGCAGTTAAGCTTGTTCCTATCTGTCTGTCTGTCTGTCTATCTGTCTGTCTGTGAGACAGGGTCTCCTATAACCTCAGCACTCTGCTGTTGAATTACACCCCCATCCCCACAGCAACTCACATTTGGAACTAAACACAAATGATATACAAAGGTTGGTGTACTGGGCACTGGGGCCTTCTGGCACCATCTCCAGTTCTCCTTGAGGGTGTCAGGAAGAACTCTGCACCATGTCCCTGATGTTAGACAGCTGTGTAATGTGCTCTGATGAATGACATCTAAGTTGAAGGTACACATGTCTTCTGGGTAGATGTCTTCAAGAGCTGGTCATGGTCCAAGTCCTATACAGATAAGTTTTCAGAAAAATAATTTTTTATTTGAGAATAAACTAGAGCTAGACTGCAGTCCGAGGCACATGTACAGACAGATGTGGAGCTCACTATATAGTGACTTTGAACTTCTAATTCTGCTTCTACCTCAGAGTGCTGGCATTACAAGCATGTGTACCTGACTTTATGTGATTCTGAGGATTGAACCCACAGTTTGGTGCATGCTAGGCAAGCACCCTACCAGAGCCACAGCTCATCTTTTTATTAAAGATGATTTCCACTATGTAAGAACTTCTTCCGAATATTGAACAACCAAGAAATTCCTTTAAATCATTTTCTAATCAGGAAGAAACAGAGCTTGAAGTGATTGGAAATTGTAATTATTCTCAAGGGTACAGGATGAAGGCTCCACTTGGCAAAGAGAAAAGGAAAGTGATGGCCTGAGGACCCTGGCTAAGGCAATCATCATTCAGGGCTCATATGTGTTAACAGGCTACAGAACTGTTTCGATTGAAGGGAACAAAGGAGCTAGGGCATACTCATGAAGCACCCCAGTCCCCACACCTAAAGATAAATTACTTCAAATGTTAACACTCCATTCATACAATTAGTAAGTATTCAATGATCTGAACCCCAGGTTATTTTTCCATTCACCTATTGTGTGGAGAGGATGAAGTTCTGAGTAGATGTGTATTGCTGTCATGAACACGTCCATGTCAAGGACCTTAGTGCTTCTGATAGGTGGGAATGGCAAAGCCCTTTCCAGCTCAAGCTCAGGAACTACAAAGGCCAAGTATGAATGTTTGTTGTGGGAACTCATTCTGCCAATAACCTTGTGGTACCAGCCTCAGGGTGTGGCTTCTTGTCTTCATACATACTGCTCAAGAGGAGAGAGAGGTCACATGCATGTTCTCTTGGGTAATGAAGACCTGGTCAGGAGGCAAGAAGCAGTGTGTGGCTAGTTCCCAGCTACCACTTGGAATAACAGAAGGGCTCTGCAACTGGTTATACCTTGTCCGGTATCTGTGAGTCTGCTTCCTCATTGCACCCCTTAATAAATTGTTTTATGAAAGTATTTATATCTTTGTGGGTCACATTCCAAGTGGCGCCCAACATGGAGCTCAAACCCATGACCCGGAGATTAAGAGTCTCATATTCTACTGACTGAGCTAGCTGAACTCTCTCCTCTTAAGTGGTCATGTTCATAGACAAGGAGCCATGCTCTAAGGCTGGTACCCAAGTCTATTGGCAGAATGAGTTACCACAACAGATGTTACCGAAGACTGACTTTTAGCTAAAACCACTGTATGTAGAAACTGTCAATCACAGCTTCTCCTCCCAGATAACTGCAATATGAAACTACTCCCCTTCAGAGACCTCCTACAGATTAGCTAGACCATTTTCTCCCTGTTCAGCTTTATACAATAAACCTGCCTCCTTGCTCAGTGATATAGAATATCCATGAGAATCCAGGCCACTAGTGGGTCTCCATTATAGTGTATTACACACACTACCAACCCTGAGATATCTGTGCATGTGTCTGTCATCTTTTCATTCCCTCATCTCCCAGTCAGGACAAGTCCAAAGCCATGCAGGTTACAACAACCTTCCAAGGCTGAAAAACTGCCGCACACATATATGCACTGGTTTCTGGGTGGCTACTCTAGGTAAAAAACAAAGAGTGTGATTGCTCAACCAAAGGGTCAAACTATGCTGAATTTTACAAGAAACTGACAAAGCATCTTCAATATCTTCTCTGCTTTGTAGCCCCACCCACTAGCAGTGAGTGAGATTTCCTAGGCTTTTTTTTCATACTTGCCAGCACTGGTATTGTTTATATCTTAGGTTTGGGCCGTTTTTAATAGGTTAGGTGTGTAGTCATGGCTCATTATTATTTTTGTTTTGAGATAGACTTTCACATATCCCAGACCAGCTTCAAACTCCAATAGCTAAGAATGACTTCAAACTTCTAATCATTCTGCTTCTACCTCTCAAGTTAACTTCTTAGAGTCTTATTTGTGTATCACAATACTTGTTTTTCTTGTTTCAATTCGCAACTGTCTAATGACATGGGACATCAAACTTATTATTATTACTTATTTATTTTGCAGTGCTGGGGATTAAACCCAGAGCTTTCTGTGTGCTAGGCAAATGTTCTACCATTGAGCTAAATCCCAGACCTTAACATCTTCCTATATGCTCCTTATTGTGCTTTTCCTGGGTGAAATGTCTAATTATATCTTTTGCCCATTTTTCAGTGAAATTGTTTATTTTCTTCCTGAGTTTTCAGTGTCCTTTCAACTTTTGGATATCCTTTGTTCAGGTGTGTTTTTGCAAACATCTTTCCCTCTCCTTGGCTTGCCATCTCACTCTCTTTATATTATCTTTTGTAGTACAAAAGCTTATAATTTATTGAACTCCATCTTATCTATTTATGATTGGTGGCTTTGCATCTATAAAGATGATGGCATGCCCAAAGTCATCTAGGCTTTCTCCTGTGTTATCTTCTGAGTGTGTAACAGTTTTGTATTTTGTGTGTGATTCTTGGATCTACTTTGAGTTCATTTTCTTTCAAAGAATATAAGGTCTGTGCCTAGAATCGTCTTATTGTTTGGTTGTTTTTGAATCTGAATATCCAGTTGTCCCAGCACTATTTGTCACTACATCTTGTCTTTATTCCTGATTTTGTTGTTGTTGTTCTGTTGTTTGTTTGTTTGTTTTTCATTTTGTCAATAGCAGTTGGTGGCATTTATTTGGTCTGTAGTTGGTCTCTCCATTCCCTGGAGTTCTTTGTCTCTCACACTGTCTTGTTGCTTTACAGTGTATCTTAAAGCCCAGAAGTGTTAGCTCTGTAACTTTGTTTTCCTTCTGTGTTAAGTAGGCTGTTCTGGGCATTTTGAATCCCTGTATAAGTTAAGAAGAACTGACATCTTGACAGCATTGAGAATTCTTACTTAGTAACATGAAATATATCTCTTATTTCTTAATTTAAAAATTATTTCATCAACATTTTAGACCTTTCCTCACAGAGATTTTGAACTGTTTTTGTTAGATTTATACCCAAATCTTTCCTGTCGGAGAATGTTAATGTAAAAGGCAATGTGTTTCTACATCAAATCCTACTTGCTCATTGCCAGTGGGTGGGAAAATGATTGGATTTTGTATTCTGCAAACTTGACAGGATTGGTCATGAGTTCTGTTTTCTCTTGATTCTGAGCTTTCTACATAGATGATCATGTTGTGTATAAATAATGACTGCTTCGTACTTTCTTCCCAGTCCGTGTGTCTTTTCATTTCATTTTCTAATTGTATTAGCTAGAATGTCTGCCACAAATGTCGCAATGCAGGGATGATAGAGACATTCTTGCTCTTAATCTTGGCGGGGCAGCTTCTAGCTTCTCAGCATTAAATATGATATTGGCTTTAGGGTACTTTATAGATATTAGTTATTAAATATGAAAGTTCTCCTCTCCATATTTGCTCAGGGTTTTTCTTACAAATGGGTACTAAAGTTTGCCAATTTTGTATATATTACTATGATCGTGTAACTTTTCTTTCTTAGCTTATTGATATGATAAATTATATTGATTTTTGAACATCAAATTAGCTTTTTATACCCTGGATAAAACCTATTGGTCATGGTGTCTAACTTTTTTAGTATGTTGTTGGAATTATTTTGTATGTTTTATATGTATTTGCATTTGTGGAAACTATGGGTTTATAGTTTTATTTTCTAGTAATGTCTTTGTCTAGTCTGAGCATTAGAATAATGCTTCCATCATAGAATAAATTATGAAGTGCTCCCTCTGCTTTTATCTTCCGCAAGAGTTTGGAGACAATTTAGTCATGTCCTTAGTGTTTTGACCCATCTGAGCCTGAAGCTTTCTGTTTGGGAATGTCATTATGGATTCAATTTCACTAGCAGATATAGGCTGGGTCAGATAGTCTATTTATTCTTGTATGACTTTTGGCAGGTTGTCTCTTTCAATGAGTTGGTCCATTTCATTTTGGTTATCAAATTTGTAGGCAAGGCATCCACTGCCTTCCCTTTGTATCCTTCCTCATCAACAGATATGCAGTGATATCTCTTCTTCCGTTTCAGGTATTGGTCATTTACGCCATTTGATTTTTCTTAGCCTATATAAAGGCTTATTGATTTTGTTGATTTTTTTTTAAAGAACCAGCCTTTTTTTTTATTGGTTTTTCGATATTGGTTTGTGGTTTTTAACTTCACTGATTTCTGCTTTGACTCTTATTCCTTTTCTTTCAATGAGTTTGTATTTAATCCACTCATGTTTAGCTATTTTCCTATACTAGAAGTGTAGATGAATGGTTTCAGAGTCCAGCCCCACAAATCTCCCAAGCCCTGTCTTTGCTGCTACCCCTTACTTCTGAAAAATTGCATTTTATTCTCATTTAGCTCAAATGATTTTTAATTTTTCGTAGGGTCTTATATTTGTCCATTTATTATAGAAATGCTGTTTACTTACCACGAATTTTGGTAATCTTCAGCTTTTTAAAATTGGTTTCTCCTTTAAGTCCAATATAGTCTTAGACAAGACATCATATGTTTTCATCTCACTGTAGTAAGATAGCCCAGAATGTGGCCTCTCTTAGTGACTGTCTCATTTGAGCTAGAGAAGAATGTGTATTTTTGCCGCCAGTTAAACCCAGCTGATTTAAGCTACTGTTGTGTTAGTTCTGTGAAGTCCTTCCCTGTTGTGGTCTGCTGATTCTGTCCACCATTGCTGGTCTCCAAGTATGATGAGAATTCACCCATTTCTCCCAGAGCCAGCCTTTGGCTCCCACATTTTGATGTGCGGTTGCTAGTAGAGTGCACAGTAAGAATTGTTACACCTTCTTGGACTATTGACTCACGTGGGGTGAACCTGTGTCTCTGCCCTGTGGGCTTCCCTAACGAATCAGGGTGGCTGCTGTTTTGCTTCATTTTGTTTAGGTGGTACTGTTCGGTAAGGTGAGAAGGCTGGAGGGGACTGAAGATGGTAATTCCCTTCCTCTAACCAAAAGAATGAAGAGGACTCCAATGGGCATTTCCTGGGGTGTGGAAGGCTAGAGTTGGCTGACATTTTCACTTCTCTTTCCCACGTGGAAGACTTAAACCAGGCAGAGTCACATGAGTACCCTTCTCCCAAGTAGGGCAGGCTTTGATAAAATTCCAATCTGTTAGGCTCCAGTAAAATAGCGTTGCCGTAGAGAAGGCTTTGTTCTGAAGAGCAGGGTGTTCTGATATATTCCAGCAGGCTTCTCTTCTCACATTGCTCCTGGCCAGCAGCCCACTGAGGTTTTTCTCTGATATTTTAAGCTGAGAACCTGGTAGAAATCCTGGAGGCAAAATTCATGAAAATGTAGCTACTGTGTCCTTAAGTTTTTAGTTCATTTTGTCTACACTTACTCTATATCAGCTCACCAGTGATAGCTTGTGCTGACCTCTCCAGCCTAGGAAGGTTTTTGATTGTGCTTTTCTGCCATAATTGAGTTCAGTTTTTCTGTCTTCGCCCTGCGGCCTCTAAACTGGTGAGCGGCGGGTTGTCTTGTAACTTTACTTCTTTGAGGGGATGCTGAAAAAGCCACAGCAGGGACAGAAGCTGGGGTCACACCAAAGTTTAGCAAAATCCCTGGGAGTGGGGGTATAATGGGAGGGGAGGCCCCTGTAAACACTCTGCTACCGACCAGTGTGGCCACTGAGGGTCCCAAGTGGAAAGTGTTTCCAGGTTTCGCTGTTGACACAAAGGAATGAGAAGAAGGGGCTGAGAGGGTCCATGGGGGAAGAGAAAACCTGGACCACTGCAGCATTCAACCTTTTGGAAAGATCTGAGAAGAGTTTCTGGTTTTTCTGTCTGCCCAGTTTATTAGTTATTGTATGGCTAGAGCAATGGCTTCTCAATCCCATACATGCTAGATTGGAATCCTGAAGTTCCTTTGACCATTTTCAAACTTTAAAATAGGAGATGGATATTCATATTGATATTTATTTTATGAGGTGAGTTATAATTCAACTCTGATGATGTTACAAACAGGAACACACACGTGCATGTGCGCGCACATACACAGAGGAAATACTTCCAGGTGAAGGGGAATAAGGCATTGCATGCATGGCTTTCCCCTTGGGTATTCCAGTTTCTCTCAGTGTAGAGCACAGCCTACAAAATCAGAGTTATCTAGGTGTGACTCTGTCCTAATGGGAATCTAATTCCTGTAGCCAATATTCCTATAGATGTGGCTCTTCTTTCTCTTTATTTCTTCATCTTTGAGATGTGTGATAACAGTTTTACAGGTGAAGCATCAGCATATGGGAGCCTGTCTTAAGGTTTCTATCACTGTGATAAAGCACCCTGACCAAAAGCAACTTGAAGAGGAAAGAATTTGTTTCATCTTGCACTTCCAGTAATAGTTCGTCACTGAGGAAAGTCAAGACAGGAACTCAGGGCAGGAACGCAGAGGCAGGAACTGAAGCACAGGTGGTGGAGGAACACTGCTTATTGCTTTCTTATATACCTCAGGACCACCTGCCCAGGGTTGGCACCACCCTCAATGGGCTGGGCCCTCCCACATTAACCACTAATTAAGAAAATACCCCCATAGGCCAGTCTGATGGGGACATTTTCTAAATGGAGGTTCCCAAATGACTCTACCTTGTGTCAGGTTGATATAAAATTAGCCAACCCAATGTCATTTTTATACTCCTCACTAACATGGCCATATTTATGGCCTCCTATATTCCAGATGCTCTGAGGACTATAGGTTTTGAGAGGGAGAACAGCGAGACATAGGTGTTGGTGGGAAGAGGGCTGACAGCATGACACGGAATAAAGAGAAAGTATCACAAAAGAGCTAAGAGTTGCAAGACAACCAAAGCTAAAATCTTGTTCAAAACACACTTCATTCTTGCATTTGCAGTTCACTTAGACTGGCTCTGAGGACTCCAGAAACCTCTGAAGGCGAGGAATGCAGTGGAGGGATGAGGGAACACCATGTCTCCTTTCTCCCTATCTCCCTCTGAGGAATCCAGAGCTTCATGGTGGACCCTTGTCTACTGCCCTTCACCTGAGCTATCTCCCTGACTTAGGGTTCTGCAAACCCCTCTTCCACCAACCAAAGAAGCTGGAGCAGATCCAAAGGTCTAAGTCCTTGACCTGCGTTCCAGCAGAGCTAGCCAGTTCAGCACAAAGCACTGTGGTCCAGCTATGCAAGAGACAGTTTAACCACAGCTGAAGTTTTTACAAATGGCGGTTAGACCATAGCCTAAAGGAAGGGCCAACCACCTCAGCAGCTGGGGGCAGGTTATGGTAGTGGCAACCCTATTTAACTGTTGTTTTCAACAACTGAGGACCACAGGGACCTTGTCTCTGCTGCAGAGAAGTCTGTTTACCTTCTCAAGATCAGATAATTTGATAGAAAAAGCTAGTGAGTTCTAAGCACATTTTAGTGGTCTGTTTATTTTCATTGAATGGGCTGCTGGCCACTTCTGTCTATTAGATCAGCTGTACTCAGTTTTACAACCTTGACCGGATTAAATCTGTGTAACAAAAGTTTTAATAATATAGTTATAATCCCAAAGTAAATAAGGATTCAGTAAGTCAGGGAAGAAACAATTGCAAAGGAAATTATTTATGAGGCTCCGTTGTTACAACTGCATATACATTTTTAAATTTTAATGTAGTCAAAATGAAAGTACCAGCCACTGAGTGGGAAGCAACAACCGATTTTCACACTACAAAATGAAAATTATCCAGCACATTAAAAACAACCTTACAAAGTAGCAACTGGTCAAAGTGCAGAGACCAAGGATCTGTGGCATGCCCTGTCATAAACGGAGCATCTCCACCATACTTTCTTCCCACCGGGCTCAGCATCCATTTCACAAGAAAGCATGGAAAGATTGTAAGACCGAAATAGAAAGGATCGGAGTGAAACAGCATCTTCTGGACATGTCGGGACTAAATGATAGACTCACAAAGGCTATGGTTGCCTGCACAAGATTGAGCAAGTTGACAGTCTAGGCTGGAGAGGGAGAAAATCTCAATCTTCCACCATCCCTAATGGGAGAGTCACCCCGTATGGGAAGTCCTTCTGTATATGTGTTGCTTTTATTGGTTAATGAATAAAGAAACTGCTTTGGCCTGTGACAGGACAGAATAGGGCTAGGCAGGGAAAACTAAATTGAATGTTGGGAGAAAGAGTCAGGGAGAAGCCATAGATGTTGGATGCCAGATGGAACTTTACTCGGTAAGCTACAGCCACGTGGCGATACACAGATTAATAGAAATGGGTTAACCAAAGATATAAGAGCTAGCTAGCAATCCACTTAAAGTGATTGGCCAAGCAGTGATTTAAATAATATAGTTTCTGTGTGATTATTTCAGGAGTCTGGGTGGCTGGGAAACGAACAAGCAGCTTCCCACAACAGTCACTATCTGTTGATGGTTTCCTGGGAGAAGGAGACTTAATTTTCTGTAGGATTGTGGTCCCGGTAGGTGGGTGGTCCCACAGCCGTGAGTACATGGGAAGTACTACTGGTCTACGACACACACAATCTCCCTGCTTTTGTTTATGGGAGTGGGGGTGAGGAGGTGGGGGAGGTATGCCTTCTCTGCCCTAGGAGAGGCAGCAAGAGGAGAGGGAGGCTCAAAGAAGAGCTGCCCTTTAACTCAGTGCTCCCAGGACATCTGTGTTCCCAAAGCAGAGTGAGAGCCATTGATCAGAGCAACAGGGGGAAAATGAGGAGAATGTGACCCTAAAACGGAGGGAGAAAACAGTTCAAAGAGAAAACAATCCCTCACGAGAAATGCCAAACCAATAAAACTCATGGGAGAATAGAAGAGGAAAGACTCAGCAAGGAGGGTTAGCCACGGCTACAGCTTTGGGAGGAGCTCAAGTTCAGTAAACCTGAAAGAGTCCATAAAGAAAGAAGAGAAATATTGGAAAGTAAAGAAATGATAAGAAAGTTGATGATCCAGAAGGAATGGAGAAGGTTGACCCTGTCTATCCCAACCCTCAAATAGCATTAAGAGGAAGGGCCTGGATTATGAAAGATAATTACAGTTATTTTATTTTAATTTTGGCTGGCTCAAACTTGGTGTATAGTTGAGGATGATCTTGATCTCTTAATCCTCTTGTTCTACCTCCCAACGCTAAGATTATGGGCGTGTACCATTCCCACACCCTGTTTTATGTGGTGCTGGCCATGAGCATTCCAGGCAAGCACCCCAACTTCATCCTCACACATGAAATAGAATAGTGCATTAGCCTTCTTCAGCTCTGTCTTTGCAGTAAGGTCCCAAAGTTCAGGGGCCTCCCATGACCTTCTCAAACGACAGCCCACCAACACTGCCTCCCGAGGAGGAACAGGGAAGAATCCATGCAGACGATGGTTCTGCTCTAGAGTGAGCCCTGGAAGACAGAGCCGCAGTCCAGGGTCAGCCCCTGCTTTGCTATGACTGAGTCACTGTTGAACCAAGACCACCCAGTCAGGGTTCATAGGCCATGCTTGGTGTTAGTGTGTGTGTTCCCTGATGTCCCTTTCAGTGTGAGAATGTGATCCTTGAAGACCCAGAAGACCCTAAAGATGTTGTGCACCCTTTGGTCAGCACAGCTCCCTACCCCAACTAGATCTGCTCCCCGACCCCTCAACCTGGAAGACTGTCCTAAATGTGGACCTCTGAGAGGCCCCTTCCCCATGCTTGCTGCCCTGCTGGAGGCTCAGGGCAGTGCTCTCCGATAAGACAGGAGGACTTTCCACCTTCTTCTCTTTCCTCACAGGTTAACCTGGGGTCAAGGCAGTAGCTCTTGTGGGTAGGAAGAATTCCCCTAACAGATTAGAAGCTGGCAGGGTGCTTCCAGCATGAGCTCAGAAAGGGGCTGGGCCCCGTGGGTGGAAAGTCTGGGGCCCCGGAGGAGCCGGGTGGTTGTCTGGTTGTACTAGGAGCCAGAGCCCTTTGGAAGAAGCTGCCAGAATCTCTCTCTCTCTCTCTCTCTCTCTCTCTCTCTCTCTCTCTCTCTCTCTCTCTCTCTCTCTCTCACACACACACACACACACACACACACACACACACACACACACACACACACACGATGCATGCACTTGGGGGAATTTCAGTTGTCCCCAAAGTACCTCTTAATTTGAAAACAATCAGGAAGCCGGTCACGAGACTCTCATCACTTGGCAGAGCATGGGTCTGGGTGGCCTTGGAGCGCTTGAGCTGTGTTGCTACAGGCTCCAATTAGGTGTGAGAAATGGTTGCTGGTGTCTGCCCGCTGGGGAGGGAGCCAAGCCACTCATCATCCCTGTCTAATCAACAGAAGGGGCTCCTTTGGCCCGGGGCACAGAAGGACCAATGGCACCATTCATCAGGAGTTTTCCACGCTGGAGGGAGCCCACAGGTGCAGAGATAAATCTACTTGCCCACAGCTCAAAGTGATGTCATTAGGAAGGTTTCTGGAAGCAGGATGCGGGTGGCATAGCAAATCTAAGTGGCTGGATGGCGCTGAACGATTTCTGTGCATCTTCCCAGGCAGTAGGAGGAGGCTGGGAGCGGCTTTTCGTGGGAATCCAAGGCAGAGCTCTATGGATACGTTCTGCAGGCGGCCTCAGGGTTGGGGGCTCTGAATCAGGAAGTGTGGGTACCCAACTGTGCGATCGTGGGCAGTTGCCTGAGAATCTCTGGTTATGAGATGAGGATTAATACTATATATTATATACAGTATCGTACGCATGTAAATATAGGGAGAGGAGGAAAATAAAAGACTATCACTTCTGCTTTGGGGAACAGCGTATGGAATGTTCAGGGTGGTACAATTAGAGAGAAGTACATAAATAATAAGCTAATTATTGAGATCTGGCTGTGCCTGGCCCTCAGTCACTACATACTGTGTAAAACAGCAGGTTTTCAGGCTGGCCTTGCTCTGAGGCGCCATTTTACAAACAGAATCTGAGTCCATTTTGAGGATGGCCCATGACTCTGCTTCTGGAAAACTCTATAAAGAACATCATCTCTTCCGAACCATTCACAAGGCACGGGCTGATAAATAATTTGTTCCTAAAAAGAGGGAGAGTGACAATTGATGACGTTTTCAAGTAAATCGGGACTCTAGAACACACAGACATATTAAAATCATATTAGAAATATCAGACTCAAAAGCTTTTTGGACACACCAGTCCTTTTAAGAAAAGGGTGTAATCCTTTATCTGAACCCCATAAAAAGAGGGTACCTAAAACTATCGACTTGTCCACTCTGTGTGTGTCAAGGGACCAACCAATAGAGAGCTCCTGACTAATCCCAGCGGCTTCAGTTTGGCCATGTCCCAAGTGTTGATGGCCACCCATCTGTCTGTCAGTCTGTTTGTCTAGATCTACTGTTCATTCATCTTCCCATTCATCCACTTGGACCTTGTCCTGGCTCTTGCCTCTTAAGCCTCCACTGAACCTCACTTTTATAAACTCAACTCTGACCCTACAGTAGCAACTCCAGAGTGAGTTATGTGACCCCACAGAGACATCTTTTGCATATCTTTCGGCTTCTCTATTTCTAGGGCCTCTTCAAGTTCCCTGAACCCTGCTGGAGCCTTTACAGCAATTCTGCAAAAGACATATGATGTAGATATAGAGATATATTCAGTGTGTGATTTGAGAGTTAGTATTAGTAATTAAGACTGTACTAAAGAATCTGTGTTTAACTTGACCAGAGCTATCAGAGAGGGAATATTTGACACATTTTTTTTTAAAGGAAATCACCATACCTTGGTAATATATTGTTATTCATTTAGTGGAAATGCTTTGGGTTTTTCTCCCATTTAATATAATGTTGTTGGATTTTCTTTTTCTAGCCCCATGATGGAAAGCTAAAATGTTGCCAGCTGTTTTACTCTTTTGGCTTTTACTTTTGGCTTATTGGGGAGCCAGCCACCCAGCTCCCAAATAAATCACACACAGAGACACCTATTGTTAATTATAAATGCCTGCCCTTAGCTTGGGGCCAGTTTTTCTAATCTTAAATGATCCCATCTATCTTTGCCTCTGAGCTTTTATCTTTCCCTAAATCTGTCTACCTTTCTTCTTTCCCCATGGCTTGCTGTGTAGCTGGGTGTCTGGCCCCTGGTGTTTTTCCCTCCTTGTTCTATCTTGCTGCCTATCCTCTTGTCTTTTCTTCTTCTATTTATTCTCTCGGCCTGCCAGCCCCACCTATCCTTCCTGCTGCCTTGCTATTGGCCGTTCAGCTCTTTATTAGACATCAGGTGTTTTAGATAAAGAACCACAGCTTCCCAGAGTTAAACAAATGCAGCACAAACACAAGCAACCCATCTTTACACTGTTAAACAAATGTTCCACAGTATAAGCAAATGTAACACACCTTAAAATAATATTCTACAACAATGTTGGCTGTAGGTAGGTCATACAAAGCCTTTACTGTGTTATTTTTTTCTATTTCAAATTTCCTCAGGATTTTTTTTTTAACATGAAAGGATATTGGATTTTGTCAAAAAGCTTTTTTTCTGTGTCTATGGAGATGGATCGTGTAATTTCTGACCTTGAGTCTACTTATGTAATGTATAACATTTATTGATTTATGTATTTTGAACCATCTCTTCACTCTGAAGAAAAGGCAACTTGATCACTGTGAATGACCTTTTTGATGTGTTCTGGAATTTGGCAGGTATTTCTTTGAGAATTTTTGCATGCAAGCTCATTGGGTAAAATAGTCTGTAATTTTCTTTTTTGCTCTGTTGTTATGTGCTTTTGGTATCAAGGTAATGCTAGCTTGTGAAAGAATATGGTAGTGTTCCTTCATTTCCTCTCTTATGGAATACTTTGAGAGGCATTGATGTTAGCTCTTCTTTGAAGATCTGCTAAAACTCACCTGTGAGACCATCTGGGTTTGCAATTATTTTTAGTTGGGATGTTTTTAATTACTGTTTCAATTTCACTGCTTGTTGATTTTAAAATTGTTTATTTCCTCCTTTTTTAATTTTGGCAAGTCATATGCATTTGTAAATTAACTCATTTTTAAAGGTAATTTTATTATTTCTGTGTGTGTGTGTGTGTGTGTGTGTGTGTGAAGAGTAAGTGCATATGAAGGCAGATGGTTGCAGAATCTGGATACCCTGGAGCTGGGGTTGCAGTTACTTGGCCATCTGGTGTGGGTCCTTTAGCAGGCTCCACATGTGGTAGAAGGGAAAACAGGAACCCTGTTGTAGTTATATAAGAGGTAGTAGAGGCATGGCCTACATTCCTCCTTTCTGTCCAGGAACATCATCTTTTCTTTACAGCTCTGTCATCAAAATGCACGCTGGACCCTACGCAACCCCTCCTCAGCACTGCAGACTGTAACTTAGCTTTTGGGGGGGTATTCTATCTCCTCAAGGAAACAGCACCCACAGAAGAAAAAAGCCCTGTCAGGCCATTCATAACAGATGCCTGAAGTGACCGGCACTGAGGCTTCTGCACTAGACATTCCCTACATGTTTTCTCACATGACTCATGCTTACTTTGAGTGAGAAATGGGTTGTGTCCAGTTTCCCCAGCTCCTTGCATGTTGCTTGGTCCTGAATAGGTACTTGTATGGTTACCTTTATTGTCAGCTTGAGAGGTTCTAGAACCTCTAGGAGATAAGGCTCTGGGCCAGGCTGAGGGAGATGCTAGGTTGAGTTAATTATCTTCTTGTATGCTGTTCACTTACTTAATTCTCATTCCCCCTACCCCCA
>NW_027460890.1:0-17500 GCF_037038515.1 Microtus pennsylvanicus | reverse complement strand
CAAAGACGGGGAAGCGCGGGAGGGACCGCTCGCGGCGGGCACGGACGGTGGACGGGTGGGGCCCGGGAGCCCACCGCCACCCAGCCCCGCTCTTCCCGCTCGGCTCCGCGCCCCGACCGAGGCGCGTACGCACCCTCGGGGGAGTGGGGGAATCGGGGTCCCGCGGCACTCGGGCGTGCACGCACGCGTCCCCTTCTTTCCCCGCCACGGGTAACACGTCCCAGGCTCCGACACGGCACGCCAGCCGAATCTACGACACGCTCTCTTGCCCCGCGTGGTTCCTCCCCGGACTCGGAGCGAGGAGGCGCGGGCCGCAGCGGGTGACACAAACGCTCGGGTTTCCCCCCCCAAAGACGGGACGCGGCGAGGGGCACCCGGCCGAAGCTACGCGCATCGGGCGGTCGGGGCGTGCCGGGGCGACCCCAAGCACGCCCTCTCTTCATCGGATCGCTAGAGAAGGCACTTTTTCTCACTGAGGGCGGGCGGGACGGACCCGGCCCGATGAGCCTCCGGTCGCGGCAGCACAAGAGCAGGGGAAGCGACACACACACCGCTCGATGATCTCGAGCGCAGCGAGGCGGGGGGGTCTGCGGTATCGGTAAGGCTTTTTCTTCCTTCCCGGGGCATACTCTTGAGCGTTCGCGGACACGGGGGACCGGACCGAGAAAAAGCATACTACACAAGAGGTCCCCCGAGAGCCAGGCCTGCCTCTGCGGCAACACCCACCGGGTCTGCACCAGGCGGGGAGGCAATTCTCAGTCCGTCACCGACGGACCACCTTTAACGGTGAGAAGAAAATTAAAAAGGCCGGCCGCGACCGCTCAACACCACCCAACGGCTCACCGCCTACGGGAGAAGGCAGCGCGTGGTGGGCCGCTCGCCCGATCTCACGAGACGGCCGTGAGAGAGCCATCTTACCGCAGCGAGCCTCTCTTACCCGCTCGCCTCGACCCCCTTTTTTTCTTGATTCTCGGGATCACACACCTCGCAGAGGAACACCGCTAATGGCCGTACCGCACACAGGAGGCATACACGTCAGAGAACCGGGAAACGCCGCCGCCGCTCAGAACCGGGCACCTCTGAAGATCGGCCTGGAACGCTCCAGGAGCACCACGAGGATCGCAAGCAAGGCGCGTGCACACGAGCCCGGTCGGGAGGGGCACGTAACGCGGCAATCAGCCGACCCTCCCCCGGCTCGGAGGGAGGAGGGCCAAACAGACCCACACACGGTGGGCATAGCGAAACGCGCGACGGGGAACAAAGCCCCCGGCGCGCCTCACGGGAACCCCCACGAACCACAGCGAGGAGTGCGGGGGGGCTTTCACAGGGCTCGGGCCGGATAACCGCACCCCTGCCTTCCACACACCACCGGTAAAGGTGGGGAGGAGAGACGAGGGGCCCGCTGGCAGAACGAGAAGAGCGGCCGCCATTCGCCATGAATGTCCGTCCCTCGCCTGGCGCGGCTTAGGCCTCCGGCCCGAATGAACACAGGGCAAGCGCACCACATCGATCAACAAAGCAGAACCGGGAAGAATCGAGCGAGAGATCAAACCACAGACCCAACACATGCCACAGAAAAAAAAAAAAAAAAAAAAAAAAAAAAAAAAAAAAGGAAAAAAAAAAAGAAAACCCTTCACACCTCCACACCAAAAAAGAGCGGTGGGGGGCCAACGGGGAATCCAATTAAAGAGGAGTGCACTCGGGAGGCACATAACATGAGGCAGCAGAAGGGCCGGGCCACCCTCAACCCAAAAAGGACTCATGGAGACTCGGGAGCTCCACAAGCTGGGAGGGGGGGTAAAAAAAAAAACCGGTGCGCTCGGGAGGCACACGGGAGCAGAGGACCATGGAGAAGACTCGGGAGCTCCACAACCTGGTCCCCGCCCGCAAAAAAAAAAGAAAAAAAAAAAAAGCACCGGGACGGTAAGGGAGCAGCATCGAGAGACGGGTCCCACCATCCAAACAGAACGGGTGACAAACCACGAAGCGGGGACGCCTGACACGCTTCACCACGGGCTTTTGCAAGGAAGCCGGTCATCTCAAAAAGCCTCACGGGAAAGCACAGCAGCGAGACGCGGGCTGGGCTAGACGGGGGAAAATAACACCCAGTGAGGCTCGGAAGAGAGACCGCCACCTAGCGTCCTTTAATGTCACCCAATTAAAGGACAGCGTGTCAGCACCTATCTGCAGGTACAATAAGGACAGATAGCAATTATTAGAAGAATGGCAACAGGCACGGGGAGTCATTCACAGACCACACAGAACTCCTGAAAGTGAGGCTGGGTGAAATGTCCCAAAAATGTCCCCATAAACAAGAGAACCGACCCTCAAAGGAACAACTGGTCGACCTCATAACCATGAAAGGACCGAGAGAGCGAGGTGGACATGCCAGAAAGCCGGGCGCCCAGCCTCCTCCCGGCCGAGGACCCTGCGACCAGCCGCTAGGGATGGAGAAGGGCAAGAAGAAAAACTTGGGGGGGGAATCTCGAGTCCAAGAAACCGGGGACCAGTGAACAGGGGAGCCGGGACCACCACCTCCTCTCGGCCTCGAGAACACGAGGCCCGCCGCTGGGCTCTCGCAAGACCGAGGGCAGGAGAAAGGGGCGGGGGAGAGCTCCGAGACACCAACGAGTCCGGACCAGGGAGGCGAGAAAGACGGGACCACGGCCTCCTCTCGGCCTCAGCATGGCAAGGCCCGCCGCTGAGGACCGAGGGATCCTGGCAAGAGGAAGAATATTAATAAAAAAGCTCCGAGAGTCCGGACCAGGGAGGCGAGGAAGCCGGGACCACGGCCTCCTCTCGGCCTCAGGATGGCAAGGCCCGCCGCTGAGGACCGAGGGTTCCTGGCAAGAGGAAGAAAATAAAAATGCTCCGAGAGTCCGGAACAGGGAGGCGAGAAAGCCGGGACCACGGCCTCCTCTCGGCCTCAGGATGGCAAGGCCCGCCGCTGAGGACCGAGGGTTCCTGGCAAGAGGAAGGAAAAAAAAAAAAAAAAAAAAAAGGTCCGAGACCCCAACGAGTCCGTGACGGGGCAGCGGGGAAGCCGGGATCAACCATCGCCTCCTCTCGGCCTCGGGTCGCCGGGTCCCAGGGCTCTTTAGAAGAGATAAAAAGCAAGGGAAAAGCAACTTTTAAAGCCGAGGTATTTCACCGATCCTGGGCCCGGGTGGACCCGACACCTAGCGGGAGTACGCAAACGACTGAAGCCTTCTGGTCGACCCGCTCAAGTCTCCCAGCACCCTCTCCAGCTGGTCCCGTCACTGGGTTCCATCCCCAACGCACACACCCATGGGTGACTCTTCCGGCACAACCTCCTACACAGAGACCGTCCCCAAGCACGACACCGACTCCGGGACACACCCGCCTGCCGGGCCGGGACTCTCGTCATTCTTTCCGCCTCACAAAAGCCATTTCGCCCCGTCCTCGTCAACGACCGAGGACCAGGAGCGTTGCAGAAAAAGGCCACCGCTAGGGGGCGCCCGACAACCGACCGCCATAGATCGCTCGCTCGCTCGCTCGCTCGTTCGGCCGCGACCGCGGCGGCGGCGTCTTCACCTTCTCTGGCGTGACAGCGTCCTTCCACGCTCACGCCCGGAGGTGGCACGGGCCCACAACAGGACAGGGAACTCCCCTGTCGGTTCCCCCACCCCTCCCCATCCCACCCCCGAACACGGTGAACGGCGGGCCGGGCTGGACATTCGGGGCTACGAAAACGAAAGTACGACCGAGACCACAGGCAGCTAGGAAAGCAGGCGAATCGATCGCTCGCTCACGGGGAAACAAAGAGCGTGTCTGACAGATCGGTGACAGGACTAGATGGGCCAGGGGCTTCTGCAACCATTAGGGCATGGTGAGAGGGAGGGACCGAGGGGGACCGAGGGGGACCGAGGGGGACCGAGGGGGACCGAGGGACCGAGGGAGGAAGGGAGGGAAGGAGGCGGCAACGGCAGTTCCCTGCCATCTAAGGTCTCCTTTCACCATGGCCACTGCTTGCTTGCTTGCTTGCTTGCTTGCTTGTGGTTCTTTTTCTTCACCCCACTCCCCACGCCCTCAGCCCACACTTCTCAGACTAAATACCGAGTCAGAGAAAATTAAAACAGACGTGGAATAGTTTTTTAAAAAAAAAAAACAATAATAATAATGAAATAAAAATAGTGTTTCAAAAATCCCACTCGGATTTCATTTCCGGGAATAATATCGTCATAGTGATGTGTTGTGAACATTTTCACTTAGAACAGAAAAAATAAACAGGTCACTTTAGTCATTTCTTGGAGAGGGTCTGTTTCCCCACCACGATGGTTCGCACTTGCTGAGTTGCTGAAGATGATCTCCCGATCCTCGTGTTTTCAGTTTCTGAGTGCTGCTGACATGACAGACATGGGCCCTCACACTCGAGTTTATGAGACACTACTGAGAGCGTGGAGCCCATAGGACAAGGCTTTGGCTTTCCCTTCCCCTCCCACATAAGCCAGATAAATAAATAAATAAATAAATAAATAAATAAATAAATAAATAAATGCCCAGCAGCAGAAGCATGAAAGCAGCTTCCCAGACCCTTTAGAGCTCCTGAGTTACAGTCATGGCAGAGGATATGACTAGGCCAGGGCTCCCTTCACAACCACCATCCAGGCCTGCCTGCCTGCCTGCCTGCCTGCCTGCCTTTTTGAAATGCCAGTTTACTAAAATTTTAGTTATTGTTAATTGCGTTGGGAGGCTAGAAATTTTTGGGTTTTCGTGAGTGGGCAGACATATGAAAGAAAGGAAGAAAGGAAGGAAGGAAGGAAGGAAGGAAGGAAGGAAGGAAGGGAGAGAAGGATCAGAGCAGTGAATATACAGGTGCACAGTCCTGTTGACTGCAGATAGAAAAATAAGAGGAAGAAAAAAAAATAGAAAGTCACCAAAAGGACAGCCTGGTCTATAAAAATGAGTTCAGGGACAGCCAGGGCTATTCCATGAAATTAGCTGAGTTCAAATCAGCAATTTCCCAACTCCAACAAGAATGTTGACAGGAAAGGCAACAGCTGTACACGTCAAGGAAGGCCAGTGGAGCTGTAGGCACACCCTTCACACCCTTTGAAACTTCTCTGTTGCAAAGTCACAGAGTTAGGAAAGGAAAATAACGCGTCACTGAAGTCATTCCTAGGCTAGGGCTCCCTTCACAACCATTTGAAAGGATCACAGCACTGAATATACAGACGCACGGTAATTACACCAACGTTGACTGGAAAGACACCTAAACTAACAGAGACACACACATACACAATCCATAGCATTTGCTGCCTAGCAGATCAAATGAATTCCAGTGTCAGTAGGCACACCCTTCACACCCCTTGAAACTTCTCTGTTGCAAGGTCACAGAGTTAGGAAAGGATCTTGATCTTGAACTTTCCTTAATAGTAAGTCTGTGTGTGTATCACACTCAAGCCAAGTGCCCCTCAGAGCTCATGGAAGACAAAACAGAGCTCTAGAATAAGAGAGACGGGGGGGGGGGGGAGATTCACTCAAGAAAATGAAAGCAAAACCCTACACAAACCCTGGCACACAGTAAAATCAGTCCTATGAGGAAATTTGTAGCTCTGATTGCCTACTTTTTAAAAAGACTTCTAACCGGGTAATGGTGGGACACGCCTTTAATTCCAGCACTCGTTCTGGTCTCCAAGAGCTAGTTCCAGGACTGACTCAATTAGAGAGAACTAGAGAGAAACCCTGTCACAAAACAAACAAAAAAGGAATAAATACTTTATGGAAGAATAGATGGACAGATAGACAGACAGACAGACCCACACCCCATCTTCTGTCTTCTGAAGGTACCAGGCTCTCTCACAGGGGTCAGGCAGAAACGCAGGCAGTGTATGTGTGTGATATCAAGCAAGCCTATACGTGATATATAGGGTATGATAGGATAATGTCACTATTAAATTGGGGTAGGTCTCAGGAGCACAAGAACCCAAATCTCTGCTGTACTCCCTGTCACCAGAAGAGGTCACTAGATCCCCACCATGTGGTTTCTGGACATTCCAGAAATTCCATCTCTCCAGTTCTCATTCTTTCATTGTTCCTCCTGCATGCCTGCATCTAGTGAGAGAGTGGGCACCGTTCCTCCCTGCTTCTGTGTATCTGTGTCTGTCACGTCCCGGATAGCCAGAGTGCCCGCCACCTACGCCTGAGATAGATGTGGCCGGCAGCCCTGGGGCTGAGGGAAAGGGAGAGAGTGGGTTCCCTGGAGAGCCTTGGGCAGAGGCTCTGTGGATTCCCCTGCAGGAGGCCGCACTGCCTCTGAGGAGCCCATGGGGGAGGGGGAAAGGGAAGGTCAACCATACAGTCCTGCCTGGCTTTTGCTTTGCTTTGCTTTGGTTTTGTTTTGTTTTGTTTCCAGGTACAGCTGTGACCAGGTCTGAATCCAGGACAGACTCCAAAGCTAGAGAAAAATCCTGTCTCAGAAAAAATAAATAAATAAATGAATGGATAGATAGCTAGATAGCCAGACAGAGAGATGATAAAAACACCTCCAAGATCAGGGAGACCAAGGCAGGCAGATCACTGTGAGTTTAAGGCTCCCTTGTTCTGCAGATTGAGATTCAAGGCCAGGCAAAGTGACACAGAGAAACCCCGTTTTCAAAAAAAAAAAAAAAAAAGGTGAGGGCTGGAGAGAGATGGCTCTGTGGTTAAGAGTTCTGACTGCTCTTCCAGAGGACCCAGGTTCAATTCCTTACCACCCACATGGCAGTCAACAGCTGTCGGTAACTCCAAGATCGGACACCCTCAGATAGACATACATGCAGGCAAAACACCAATGCCAATAAAATGAAAATAAATAAATTATTAGGAAAATAAATATATAGAAAAGGTGTTTAGTGCATGCCTTTAATCTCAGCACTAGGAGGCAGAGGCAGATGACTCTCTGTGAGTCTGAGGCCAGTCTTGTCTACAAAGTGAGTCCCAGGGCATACAAGGGTACACAACGAAACCTTATGTTGAACAACCACAAATAAGCAAACAAATAGAGAGATAATAACAATAAAAATATTTGAGAGTTCAAATAATTGACTTCATCCACAATAAAAGAATATAAAAATAAAAATATCAAATGCACTTGAACACATTGGCACAGGAGAACGCTTGCTAAATAGAACCCCAGTAGCACAGACACTGAGAGAAAAAGAAAAAAAAGAAAAAAAAAGAAAGAAAAAAAAGAAAAAAAAAACAGACACTGAGAGAAACAATTAATAAGTGAGACCTCCTGAAACTGAAAAGCTTCTGTAAAGCAAAGAACATGGCCAACAAGACAAAACGACGGCCTTACAGAATGGGAAAAGATCTTCACTAATCTCCAAAATACACAAAGAAGTCGAGAAATTGGTCATCCAAAGAACAAATAATCCAATTTTAAAAAATGGAGTACAGACCTAAACAGAGAACTCTCAACAGAGGGATCTAAAATGGTTGAAAGACACTTAAATGTTGGGTCGAGGGGGGGGGGGGGGTCGTGCAAAGATGAGAACACCACCAAGTCTAATAAACCAAAAACAAACTTAAAAATACAAACACACCGCGAGTCACAGAAGCTTATCAGCTAGCTGAGACCACAGGCAGAGTTTGGGCTTCTGACACTGTGGCAAAAGGCCGGTTTCTGAAACCCATTTTTATAGTAGGGGCATCGCAGGGCAGTGGTGGCGCAAGCCTTTAATCCCAGCACTCGGGAAGCAGAGGCAGGCGGATCTCTGTGAGTTCGAGACCAGCCTGGTCTACAGAGCTAGTTCCAGGACAGGCTCCAAAGCCACAGAGAAACCCTGTCTCGAAAAACCAAAAAAAAAAAAAAAAAAAAAAAATGTGTTTCTCTGGATGTGCCTCTGTGTGTGTGTGTGTGTGTGTGTGTGTGTGTGTGTGTGTGTGTGTGTGTGTGTTGTGTGTGTGTGTGTGTTTATGGGGTGGCTTTTGAACTAACCAAGATGACTGGTTCCATATCTGGCAGAGAGGCAGGTGGATCTCTGGGAGTTTGAGGCCAGCCAGCCTGGTTGACAAGAGCTAGTTCCAAAGACAGGCTCCAAAGCAACAGAGAAACCCTTCCTTGAAAATCAAAACAAGAACACAAACCAAAAATAAAATAAAACATAAATTAAATGAGTGTGAGAGAGAGAGAGAGAAGAAATGTTGATTTGTTGATTTACAGACAAGAAATAAGAAAATACAAAACCATAATGTTACCAAGATGACAGCCTGGTTTATATAGTGAGTTAAAGGTATTATACAGAGAAACCCTGCACCAAAAATAATAATAATAAAAGAAGAAAACAGAAAAAAAAACAAGTAAGGAAAAAGAAAGGAAGGAAGGAAGGAAGGAAGGAAGGAAGGAAGGAAGGAAGGAAGGAAGGAAAAAACAGGTGTTTTCCTTTTTTTCTTTGTTTATCTCAGGTTATTTTATTTTAATTTATTTTTTTAATTGCAGCAGCGGCAGTATATTTTGGGCAGCACATTTCTTTATTCTCAGTTCTCAGCCCTCAGAAATCAGGAGAGGCAGAAACAGGCAAATCGCTGTGAGTTTGAGGCCACCTCGTTCTGCAGTGTGAGTTTTAGGACAGGCAAAGCGACAGACACAGAGAAACCCTGACTTAGGGGGGGAAAGTGTGTTTAGTACAGGCCTTTAATTCCGGCACTAGGAAGCAGAGGTAGAGGCAGGGGCAGCTAGATCTCTGTGAGTCTGAGGCCAGCCTTGTCTACAAAGTGAGTTCCAGGGACACAGGGAACCTCTATGTAAAAAAAAACACAAATAAACTAATAATAATAATAATCATCATCATCATCTAAGAGCTCAATTAATTGACTTCACCCAAAATTCAAAAATAAAAAAAGAGTGTGTCTGACTGATCAGTGAAAGGACTATGTGGGCCAAGGGGCTGCCACAATTATGGCTTGGTGAGAGGGAGGAACTGAGGGAGGGAGGGAAGGAGGGAGGGAGGGAGGGAGGGAGGGAGGGAGGGAGGGAGGGAAGGAGGGAGGGAGGGAGGCCTGCTTTCTTAGGGTTCTTTTTCAGTAGTTGTGTTTGTACAACCCCACACCCCACTTCTCATACTAAATACCGAGTCTGAGAAAATTAAAACAGCTGTGGAAAATTCCCACTTGGATGTCTGTTCCTGCCCTGTAAAACAAGAACCACAACAAAAATATCCATATCTAAGCAGGCCAATTAAGTTGTAGCCTCACCCTTTAAAGGTTCTAGCTGTTGGGAAGGGCTGGTGACCTTGAACTTTACTAGTCTCTGAAATCTGCCTTCTCACTTTTACCAGGTGCCCTCAGGGGCCAGGAGTGGAGGCCAGGGCCCCTGCTACAGGAGATTTCCTAGATCACCTACAGGCGCTTAGGATTCCTGGGCCTGCTTAGAGAAAGACACACGACACGTGAGACGCAGAGAAAAAAATTTTCTGAGACAAGGATTCTCTTAGCTTTGGCACCTGTCCTGGAACTGTAGATGACCAGGCTGGCCTCAAACTCACAGAGATCTGCCTGCCTCTGTCTGCCACAGAGAAAATTACAACAGCCATGGAATAATATGAAAAATTCTGATTTACGCCAGGCAGTGGTGGCGCACGCCTTTAATCCCAGCACTTGGGAGGCAGAGGCAGGCGGATCTCTGTGATTTCGAGACCAGCCTGGTCTACAAGAGCTAGTTCCAGGACAGGCTCCAAAACCACAGAGAAACCCTGTCTCGAAAAACCAAAAAAATAAAAATGAAAATAATAAGAATAAAATAAAATGTTAAAAAAAAAAGAAAAATTCTGATTTTGATATCATTTCCAGGAATACTGATGCAGTGAATTATTTGGAACATTTTCACTTCCGACAGAAAAAAATAAAAATGTCATTTTATTGATTTCTTTTAGAGGGTCTCTTTCCCACCAGGATGGTTTGCACTTGCTGGGTTGTTGAAGATGATCTCCTGATCCTTGTATTCCCAGTTCCTGAGTGCTGCCGGCAGGACAGACATGGGCTCACTATACACTCGAGTTTTTGACGCAGTACTGAGAACCTGGAGCCCAAAGGACAAGGCTTCAGCTTCCCCTGCCCCTCTGACATAGGCCAGATACATAAATGATTACCCAGATTTTATTTAAATCTCTCAGTGTGGCTTGTGTATGTGGGGGAGACAGGGAAGGTATCACATTTCAAAACATTTTCATAACTGCACTTAGCACTGTATTCTTTTCCATTTATTTTACTTTTATTTGAGAGTGTTTCCAATTGTGTGGGACTTAGTTAAATTTCAATTTCTTAAGGAATTTTTTTATGATTTTCTTAACTTTATTTTATGTGCAATGGTCTGAAGATGTCAGATCACCCAGAAACTGAATTTACAATCACTATGAGCTGCCATGCAGGTGCTGGGAATTGAACCCAATTTCTCTGGAAGAGCCGCGAAACTAGCTCTCCAGGCTCTTCTTAATTTAAAAGTTTATTTATGTGTCTCTGGGTGTGCCTGTGCCTGTGTTTGGTTTGTGTGTGTGTTGGGGGGGGGGTTGTGTGTGGGGGGGTGGCTTTTGACCTCACCAGACAAAGGCATTCAAGAGCACTGGCTCCATATTTAGCAGAAACAGGATCATTGGGAGTTTTAGGACAGCCTGGTCTACAAGAAAGGAGCTAGTTTTAACAACAGTCTCCAAAGCAGCAGAGAAACCCTGTCTCATAAAGCAAAACACAAAACCAAACATATTTGAGAGAGAGAGAGAGAGAGAGAGAGAGAGAGAGAGAACAGCTAGGGCTGTTACACGGAGAAACCGTGCCTCAAGAACTAACTAATAAAAGAAGGGGGAAAAAAGCAAGAGAGCAAGAAAGCAAAAAAATCAAGCAAGCAAGCAAGAAGGAAAGCTAGAGAGAAACCCTGTCTCAGAAAACAAAAAAAATAAATAAATAAACTAATAAATGAAATGAATGGATGGATAGATAGATAGATAGATAGATAGATAGATAGATAGATAGATAGATGATAAAACACCTCCAAGATCAGGGAGACCAAAGCAGGCAGATCACTGTGAGTTTAAGGCTACTTTGTTCTGCAGATTGAGATTCAGGACAGGCAAAGTGACACAGAAAAACCCTGTTTTCAAAAAAAAATGTGTTTTGTGTACGCCTTTAATGCCATCACTAGAAGGCAGAGGCAGGCGGATCTCTGTGAGTCTGAGGCCAGTCTTGTTTACAAAGTGAGTCCCAGGGCATACAAGGATACACAAGGAAACCCCGTGTTGCAAAACCACAAATAAACAAACAGATAATAACAATAAAAATATTTGAGAGTTCAAATAATTGACCTCATCCACAATAAAAAAAAAATATAAAAATAAAAATATCAAAAGCATTTGAACGGGGGCTGGAGAGATGGCTCAGCGGTTAAGAGCATTGCCTGCTCTTCCAAAGGTCCTGAGTTCAATTCCCAGCAACCACATGGTGGCTCACAACCATCTGTAATAGGGTCTGGTGCTCTCTTCTGGCCTTCAGACATACACACAGAAAGAATATTGTATACATAATAAATAAATATTTATTTTTTAAAAAAAAGCATTTGAACGCATCGGCACAGGAGACCGCTTCCTAAATCTAACTCCAGTAGCACAGACTCTGAGAGAAACAAAATTAATCAATGGGACCTCCTGAAACTGAAAAGCTTCTTCTGTAAAGCAAAGGACATGGCCAACAAGACAAAACGACGGCCTTACAGAATGGGCAAAGATCTTCACTAACCCCACATCAGACAGAGGTCTGAGCTCCAAAATATACAAAGAACTCAAGACATTGGTCATTTCAAGAACAAATAATCCAGTTCACAACATGGAGGTACAGACCTAAACAGAGAACTCTCAACCGAGAAATCTAAAATGGCTGAAAGACACTTAAGGAAATGTTCAACACCCTTAGTCATCAGAGATATGTAAATCAAAACAGCTCTGAGATTCCACTTTATACCTGTAAGAATGGCCAAGATCTAAAACACTGATGACAACTTATGCTGGAGAGGATGTGGGGAAAAGGGAACTCTCCTGCATCGCTGGTGGGAATGCAAGCTGGTACAGCCCCCTTTGGATGTCAGTGTGGCGATTTCTCAGAAAATTAGGAAACAACCTTCCTCAAGACCCAGCAATACCACGTTTAGGTATATATGTAAAGGATGCTCAATTGTGCCACGAGGACATGGGCTCAACTATGCTCATAGCAGCATTGTTTGTCATAGCCAGAACCTTGGGAGAGGGTTGAAGGGGAGGCATGGAAAGAGAGGAAAGAAAAACGTAGAGCTTAACAAAAATAAATAAAAGAAACAAAGGCGGGTAGTGGTGGCACATTCCTTTAATCCCAGCACTTGGGAGGCAAAGGCAGGTGGATCTTTGTGAATTTGAGGCCAGCCTGGTCTACAAGGGTTAGTTCCAAAGCTACAGAGAAACCCTGTCATGAAAAACCAAAAATAAATAAATAAGTAGGCATGGATTGTTTAAAAAAAAATCAAACGCAAACCAAGTAGAAATAACTACTTTCAGTATGCCATTCAAGAATTAGGGAACCCTTTATCCCAGCACGTGGGAGACACAGGCAGAAGGACATCTGTGAGTTAAAATCCAGACTCATCTACCAAGTGAGATCACAAGACTCGTGCACTGTCTCATAGGTCCTAAATTCCCATGATCCAGTTTCTAGGACCAAGGAGACAGTTTATAATGTCTCCTTCTTCTTTCCTTCCTTCCTTTTTTTTTGGGGGGGGGGTGGTGTTTGGTTAAACTTTTATATATGTTTTTTTTTTATTTGGGTTGGGGGCCTCTCTATAAAGCCTGGGAATTCACAGAGGTCCACCTGCCTCTGTCTCTTTGATGATAGAATAAAAGATGTGCACCACAATAACCAGGCTCAGTTTCTTGTAAATTTAGTTTAATTTCAAATTTTGTTTGTATCTCTTGGTCTGCACCAAGTGTGTCCCTGTGGGGGTGGGGGGGGGGCAGGGAAGTTGTCCTATTTTAGAACATTTTATTTTACTTTTATTTGAGACAGTCTTTCCGGTTGTGTAGAACTTATTTTAATTTCAAATTTTTAAAGAATTTTTTATGATTTATTTAACTTTATTTTATGTGCAGTCGTGTGAGACTGGATTTACAATCACTTATGAGCTGCTGCCTTGTGGGGGTTACATCTCAGGAGCACAAGAACCCAAATCTGTGCTGTACTCCCTGTCACCAGAAGAGGTCACTAGATCCCCACCATGTGGTTTCTGGACATTCCAGAAATTCCATCTCTCCAGTTCTCATTCTTTCATTGTTCCTCCTGCATGCCTGCATCTAGTGAGAGAGTGGGCACCGTTCCTCCCTGCTTCTGTGTATCTGTGTCTGTCACGTCCCGGATAGCCAGAGTGCCCGCCACCTATGCCTGAGATAGATGTGGCCGGCAGCCCTGGGGCTGGGGGAAAGGGAGAGAGTGGGTTCCCTGGAGAGCCTTGGGCAGAGGCTCTGTGGATTCCCCTGCAGGAGGCCGCACCGCCTCTGAGGAGCCCATGGGGGAGGGGAAAAGGGAAGGTCAACCATACAGTCCTGCCTGGCTTTTGCTTTGCTTTGCTTTGTTTTTGTTTTTGTTTTTGTTTGTTTGTTTTATTTTATTTTCCGGTACAGCTGTGACCAGGTCTGGATCCAGGACAGACTCCAAAGCTAGAGAGAAATCCTGTCTCAGAAAACAACAACAACAACCAAAAAATAAATAAATACATAAACTAATAAATGAATGGATAGATAGCTAGATAGACAGACAGACAGACAGACAGAGAGAGAGAGAGAGAGAGAGATGATAAAAACACCTCCAAGATCAGGGAGACCAAGGCAGGCAGATCACTGTGAGTTTAAGGCTCCCTTGTTCTGCAGATTGAGATTCAAGGCCAGGCAAAGTGACACAGAGAAACCCTGTTTTCAAAAAAAAGGTGGGGCCTGGAGAGATGGCTCTGTGGTTAAGAGTGCTGACTGCTCTTCCAGAGGACCCAGGTTCAATTCCTACCACCCACATGGCAGTTAACAGCTGTCGGTAACTCCAAGATCTGACACCCTCAGATAGACATACATGCAGGCAAAACACCAATGCCGATAAAATAAATCATTAGAAAAATAAATATATAAAAAAGGTTGTTTTGCCTTTAATCCCAGCATTAGGAGGCAGAGGCAGATGGCTCTCCGTGAGTCTGAGGCCAGTCTTTCTTGTGTACAAAGTGAGTCCCAGGGCATACAAGGGTACACAACGAAACCCTATGTTGAAAAACCACAAATAAACAAACAAATAAAGAGATAATAACAATAAAAATATTTGAGAGTTCAAATAATTTATTTCATCCACAATAAAAGAATATAAAAATAAAAATATCAAACGCATTTGAACGCATCAGCACAGGAGACCGCTTCCTAAATCTAACTCCAGTAGCAGGGACTCTGAGAGAAACAAAATTAATCAATGGGACCTCGTGAAACTGAAAAGCTTCTTCTGTAAAGCAAAGGAAATGGCCAACAAGACAAAACGAAAAAGATCTTCACTAACCCCACATCAGACAGAGGTCTGAGCTCCAAAACATATAAAGAACTCAAGACATTGGTCATCTCAAGAACAAATAATCCAATTCACAAAATGGAGTACAGACTTAAACAGAGAACACTCAACCGAGGAATCTAAAATGGCTGAAAGACACTTAAGGAAATGTTCAACACCCTTAGTCATCAGAGAAACGCAAATCAAAACAAGTTTCTAGAAACAAGGAGACAGTTCATAATGTTTCTTTCTTCTTTTCTTCCTTTTTTTTTTTGGTTGAACATATATATATATTTATTTATTTAATTTGGGATGGGGGCCTTTCTACAAAGCCTGGGAATTCACAGAGGTACACCTGTCTCTGTCTCTTGGATGATAGAATAAAAGATGTGTACCACAGTGACAACCCAACTAAGTTTTTGGTATCTCATTCTGTTAGTTTCATGTACATTTAGTTTAATTTCAAATTTTGTTTGTATCTCTTGGTCTGTCTGCACCAAGTGTGACCTTGTGGGGAGGGCAGGGAAGGTGTCCTATTTCAGAACATTTTATTTAACTTTTATTTGAGTCTTTCCAGTTGTGTAGAACTTAGTTTCATTTCAAATTTTTAAAGACCAGGAAGGATGAAAGCATTCAAAAGGACTGGTTCCATATCTGGCAGAGAGGCAGGTGGATCTCTGGGAGTTTGAGGCCAGTCTGGTCGACGAGAGCTAGTTTCAAAGACAGGCTCCAAAGCAACAGAGAAAACCCTGCCTTGAAAATCAAAACAAAAACACAAACAAAAATAAAAAACATAAATTAAATCTGTGTGTGTGTGTGTGTGTGTGTGTGTGTGTGTGTGTGTGAGAGAGAGAGAGAGAGAGAGAGAGAGAGAGAGAGAGAGAGAGAGAGAGAGAAGAAATGATCAAACAGGAAATAAGAAACAAAACCATAATGTCACCAAGATGACAGCCTGGTTTATATAGTGAGTTAAAGGTATTATACAGATAAACCCTGTACCAAAAAAATAATAAAAGAAGAAAACAAAAAAAAAAAAACAAGGAAGGAAGGAAGAAAAGAAGGAAGAAAAACTGGTGTTGTCCTTTTTTTCTTTGTTTATCTCAGGTTATTTTATTTTAATTTATTTTTTTTTAATTGCAGCAGCAGCAGCAGCAGCAGCAGCAGCAGCAGCAGCAGCAGCAGTATATTTTGGGCAGCACATTTCTTTATTCTCAGTTCTCAGCCCTCAGAGATCAGGAGAGGCAGAGGCAGGCAGATCGCTGTGAGTTTGAGGCTACCTTGTTCTGCAGGCAAAGAGACGACAGACACAGAGAAACTAAACATGTGTTTAGTACAGGCCTTTTATTCCGGCACTAGCAGGCAGAGGTAGAGGCAGGGGCAGCTAGATCTCTGTGAGTCTGAGGCCAGCCTTGTCTACAAAGTGAGTTCCAGGGCAAACAAGCATACACAGGGAATCCCTATGTAGAAAAACCACAAATAAATTAATAATAATAATAATAATAATCTAAGAGCTCAATGAATTGACTTCACCCATAATTCAAAAATTAAAAAATAAAGCAAAGAGTGTGTCTGACCGATCAGTGAAAGGACTATGTGGGCCAAGGGGCTGCCACAATTATGGATTGGTGAGAGTGAGGAAAGGAGGGAGGCAGCAAGGGCAGTTCCCAGTCACCTAAATGCCTTTCAAAGACATTTCACCATGGCAACCACTCACTTGCTTTCTTGGGGTTTCTTTTCTTCAGTAGTTGTGTTTGTACAACCTACCCCACTTCTCATACTAAATACAGAGTCTGAGAAAATTAAAGCAGCTGTGGAAAAATTTCCACTTGGATATCTTTTCCTGCCCAGTAAAACAAAAACGACTCTAACAAAAATATGCATATCTAAAAAAACCAAAAAAAATTTTAAAAATGCATATCTAAGCAGACCAATCAAGTTGTAGCCTCACCCTTTATATTATATTATATTATATTATATTATATTATATTATATTATTTATTGGTTTTTTGAGACAAGGTTTCTCTGTAGCTTTGGTGCCTGTCCTGGAACTCCCAGAGATCTGCCTGCCTCTGCCTCCGAGTGCTGGGAGTAAAGGCGTGCGCCACCACTGCCCTCCTTAGACTCACCCTTTAATGGTTCAGCAAGGAGTTCTAGCTGTTAGGAAGGGCTGGTGACCTTGAACTTTACTAGTCTCTGAAATCTGCCTTCTCACTTTTACCGGGTGCCCTCAGGGGCAGGAGTGGAGGCCAGGGCCTGTAGCTTTGGCTTGTACATTTACTTCAATTTTAATTTTTTTGTTTTGTTTTTCGAGACAGGGTTTCCCTGGGAAACAGTCCTAGCTGATCTGGAACTAGCTCTTGTAGACCAGGCTGGCTTCCAACTCCCAAGAAATTCACCTGCCTCTGCCCCATGTGTGCTGGGAATAAAGGCATGTGCCACCACCACTGCCCAGCCAATTTCAAATTTTATTTAAACCTCTCTCGGTGTGCCTGTGTATGTGGGGGAGACAGGGAAGGAGGTGTCATATTTCCAAACATTTTCATAACTGCACTTAGCACTGCACTCTTTTACATTTTATTTTCCTTTTATTTGAGACAGTGTTTCCAGTTGTGTAGTTTAATTTCAATTTCTTAAAGAATTTTTTTTATGATTTATTTAACCATGCAGGTGCTGGGAATTGACCCCAATTTCTCAGGAAGAGCCGCCAAACTAGCTCTCCAGGCTCTTAATTGAAAAGTTTATTTATGTGTCTCTGGGTGTGCCTGTGCCTGTGTTTGTGTTTGGTGTGTGTGTGGGGGGGGGTATATTTTGACCTCACCAGATGAAGGCATTCAAGAGCACTGACTCCATATCTGGCAGAGGCAGGATCTCTGGAAGTTTTAGGCCAGCCTGGTCTACAAGAAAGGAGCTAGTTCCAAGAACAGTCTCCAAAGCAGCAGAGAAACCCTGTCTCATAAAGCAAAACACAAAA
>NW_027460889.1:0-17500 GCF_037038515.1 Microtus pennsylvanicus | reverse complement strand
CGGCAGCGCAAGAGCAGGGGAAGCGACACACACACCACTCGATGATCTCGAGCGCGGCGAGGCGGGGGGGTCTGCGGTATCGGTAAGGATTTTTCTTCCTTTCCGGGGCGTACTCTTGAGCGTTCGCGGACACGGGGGACCGGACCGAGAAAAAGCATACTACACAAGAGGTCCCCCGAGAGCCAGGCCTGCCTCCGCGGCAACACCCACCGGGTCTGCACCAGGCGGGGAGGCAATTCTCAGTCCGTCACCGACGGACCACCTTTAACGGTGAGAAGAAAATTAAAAAGGCCGGCCGCGACCGCTCAACACCACCCAACGGCTCACCGCCTACGGGAGAAGGCAGCGCGTGGTGGGCCGCTCGCCCGATCTCACGAGACGGCCGTGAGAGAGCCATCTTACCGCAGCGAGCCTCTCTTACCCGCTCGCCTCGACCCCCTTTTTTTCTTGATCCTCGGGATCACACACCTCGCAGAGGAACACCGCTAATGGCCGTACCGCACACAGGAGGCATACACGTCAGAGAACCGGGAAACGCCGCCGCCGCTCAGAACCGGGCAACTCTGAAGATCGGCCTGGAACGCTCCAGGAGCACCACGAGGATCACAAGCAAGGCGCGTGCACACGAGCCCGGTCGGGAGGGGCACGTAACGCGGCAATCAGCCGACCCTCCCCCGGCTCGGAGGGAGGAGGGCCAAACAGACCCACACGCGGTGGGCATAGCGAAACGCGCGACGGGGAACAAAGCACCCGGCGCGCCTCACAGGAACCCCCACGAACCACAGCGAGGAGTGCGGGGGGGCTTTCACAGGGCTCGGGTCGGATAACCGCACCCCTGCCTTCCACACACCACCGGTAAAGGTGGGGAGGAGAGACGAGGGGCCCGCTGGCAGAACGAGAAGAGCGGCCGCCATTCGCCATGAATGTCCGTCCCTCGCCTGGCGCGGCTTAGGCCTCCGGCCCGAATGAACACAGGGCAAGCGCACCACATCGATCAACAAAGCAGAACCGGGAAGAATCGAGCGAGAGATCAACCACAGACCCAACACATGCCACAGAAAAAAAAAAAAAAAAAAAAAAGAAAACCCTTCACACCTCCACACCAAAAAAGAGCGGTGGGGGGTCAACAGGGAATCCAATTAAAGAGGAGTGCACTCGGGAGGCACATAACATGAGGCAGCAGAAGGGCCGGGCCACCCTCAACCCAAAAAGGACTCATGGAGACTCGGGAGCTCCACAAGCTGGGAGGGGGGATAAAAAAAAAAAACCGGTGCGCTCGGGAGGCACACGGGAGCAGAGGACCATGGAGGAGACTCGGGAGCTCCACAACCTGGTCCCCGCCCGCAAAAAAAAAAGAAAAAAAAAAAAAAAGCACCGGGACGGTAAGGGAGCAGCATCGAGAGACGGGTCCCACCATCCAAACAGAACGGGTGACAAACCACGAAGCGGGGACGCCTGACACGCTTCACCACGGGCTTTTGCAAGGAAGCCGGTCATCTCAAAAAGCCTCACGGGAAAGCACAGCAGCGAGACGCGGGCTGGGCTAGACGGGGGAAAATAACACCCAGTGAGGCTCGGAAGAGAGACCGCCACCTAGCGTCCTTTAATGTCACCCAATTAAAGGACAGCGTGTCAGCACCTATCTGCAGGTACAATAAGGACAGATAGCAATTATTAGAAGAATGGCAACAGGTACGGGGAGTCATTCACAGACCACACAGAACTCCTGAAAGTGAGGCTGGGTGAAATGTCCCAAAAATGTCCCCATAAACAAGAGAACCGACCCTCAAAGGAACAACTGGTCGACCTCATAACCATGAAAGGACCGAGAGAGCGAGGTGGACATGCCAGAAAGCCGGGCGCCCAGCCTCCTCCCGGCCGAGGACCCTGCGACCAGCCGCTAGGGATGGAGAAGGGCAAGAAGAAAAACTTGGGGGGGGGGATCTCGAGTCCAAGAAACCGGGGACCAGTGAACAGGGGAGCCGGGACCACCACCTCCTCTCGGCCTCGAGAACACGAGGCCCGCCGCTGGGCTCTCGCAAGACCGAGGGCAGGAGAAAGGGGCGGGGGAGAGCTCCGAGACACCAACGAGTCCGGACCAGGGAGGCGAGAAAGATGGGACCACGGCCTCCTCTCGGCCTCAGCATGGCAAGGCCCGCCGCTGAGGACCGAGGGTTCCTGGCAAGAGGAAGAATATTAATAAAAAAGCTCCGAGAGTCCGGACCAGGGAGGCGAGGAAGCCGGGACCACGGCCTCCTCTCGGCCTCAGCATGGCAAGGCCCGCCGCTGAGGACCGAGGGTTCCTGGCAAGAGGAAGAAAATAAAAAAGCTCCGAGAGTCCGGAACAGGGAGGCGAGAAAGCCGGGACCACGGCCTCCTCTCGGCCTCAGGATGGCAAGGCCCGCCGCTGCTGAGGACCGAGGGTTCCTGGCAAGAGGAAGGAAAAAAAAAAAAAAAAAAAAAAAGGTCCGAGACCCCAACGAGTCCGTGACGGGGCAGCGGGGAAGCCGGGATCAACCATCGCCTCCTCTCGGCCTCGGGTCGCCGGGTCCCAGGGCTCTTTAGAAGAGAGAAAAAGAAAGGGAAAAGCAACTTTTAAAGCCGAGGTATTTCACCGATCCTGTGCCCGGGTGGACCCGACACCTAGCGGGAGTACGCGAACGACTGAAGCCTTCTGGTCGACCCGCTCAAGTCTCCCAGCACCCTCTCCAGCTGGTCCCGTCACTGGGTTCCATCCCCAACGCACACACCCATGGGTGACTCTTCCGGCACAACCTCCTACACAGAGACCGTCCCCAAGCACGACACCGACTCCGGGACACACCCGCCTGCCGGGCCGGGACTCTCGTCATTCTTTCCGCCTCACAAAAGCCATTTCGCCCCGTCCTCGTCAACGACCGAGGACCAGGAGCGTTGCAGAAAAAGGCCACCGCTAGGGGGCGCCCGACAACCGACCGCCATAGATCGCTCGCTCGCTCGCTCGTTCGGCCGCGACCGCGGCGGCGGCGTCTTCACCTTCTCTGGCGTGACAGCGTCCTTCCACGCTCACGCCCGGAGGTGGCACGGGCCCACAACAGGACAGGGAACTCCCCTGTCGGTTCCCCCACCCCTCCCCATCCCACCCCCGAACACGGTGAACGGCGGGCCGGGCTGGACATTCGGGGCTACGAAAACGAAAGTACGACCGAGACCACAGGCAGCTAGGAAAGCAGGCGAATCGATCGCTCGCTCACGGGGAAACAAAGAGCGTGTCTGACAGATCGGTGACAGGACTAGATGGGCCAGGGGCTTCTGCAACCATTAGGGCATGGTGAGAGGGAGGGACCGAGGGGGACCGAGGGGGACCGAGGGGGACCGAGGGACCGAGGGAGGAAGGGAGGGAAGGAGGCGGCAACGGCAGTTCCCTGCCATCTAAGGTCTCCTTTCACCATGGCCACTGCTTGCTTGCTTGCTTGCTTGCTTGCTTGCTTGCTTGCTTGCTTGCTTGCTTGCGGTTCTTTTTCTTCACCCCACTCCCCACGCCCTCAGCCCACACTTCTCAGACTAAATACCGAGTCAGAGAAAATTAAAACAGACGTGGAATAGTTTTTTTTAAAACAAAACAAAAAAAAAACAATAATAATAATGAAATAAAAATAGTGTTTCAAAAATCCCACTCGGATTTCATTTCCGGGAATAATATCGTCATAGTGATGTGTTGTGAACATTTTCACTTAGAACAGAAAAAATAAACAGGTCACTTTAGTCATTTCTTGGAGAGGGTCTGTTTCCCCACCACGATGGTTCGCACTTGCTGAGTTGCTGAAGATGATCTCCCGATCCTCGTGTTTTCAGTTTCTGAGTGCTGCTGACATGACAGACATGGGCCCTCACACTCGAGTTTATGAGACACTACTGAGAGCGTGGAGCCCATAGGACAAGGCTTTGGCTTTCCCTTCCCCTCCCACATAAGCCAGATAAATAAATAAATAAATAAATAAATAAATAAATAAATAAATAAATAAATGCCCAGCAGCAGAAGCATGAAAGCAGCTTCCCAGACCCTTTAGAGCTCCTGAGTTACAGTCATGGCAGAGGATATGACTAGGCCAGGGCTCCCTTCACAACCACCATCCAGGCCTGCCTGCCTGCCTGCCTGCCTTTTTGAAATGCCAGTTTACTAAAATTTTAGTTATTGTTAATTGCGTTGGGAGGCTAGAAATTTTTGGGTTTTCGTGAGTGGGCAGACATATGAAAGAAAGGAAGAAAGGAAGGAAGGAAGGAAGGAAGGAAGGAAGGAAGGAAGGAAGGGAGAGAAGGATCAGAGCAGTGAATATACAGGTGCACAGTCCTGTTGACTGCAGATAGAAAAATAAGAGGAAGAAAAAAAAAAATAGAAAGTCACCAAAAGGACAGCCTGGTCTATAAAAATGAGTTCAGGGACAGCCAGGGCTGGCTATTCCATGAAATTAGCTGAGTTCAAATCAGCAATTTCCCAACTCCAACAAGAATGTTGACAGGAAAGGCAACAGCTGTACACGTCAAGGAAGGCCAGTGGAGCTGTAGGCACACCCTTCACACCCTTTGAAACTTCTCTGTTGCAAAGTCACAGAGTTAGGAAAGGAAAATAACGCGTCACTGAAGTCATTCCTAGGCTAGGGCTCCCTTCACAACCATTTGAAAGGATCACAGCACTGAATATACAGACGCACGGTAATTACACCAACGTTGACTGGAAAGACACCTAAACTAACAGAGACACACACATACACAATCCATAGCATTTGCTGCCTAGCAGATCAAATGAATTCCAGTGTCAGTAGGCACACCCTTCACACCCCTTGAAACTTCTCTGTTGCAAGGTCACAGAGTTAGGAAAGGATCTTGATCTTGAACTTTCCTTAATAGTAAGTCTGTGTGTGTATCACACTCAAGCCAAGTGCCCCTCAGAGCTCATGGAAGACAAAACAGAGCTCTAGAATAAGAGAGACGGGGGGGGGGGGGGGGAGATTCACTCAAGAAAATGAAAGCAAAACCCTACACAAACCCTGGCACACAGTAAAATCAGTCCTATGAGGAAATTTGTAGCTCTGATTGCCTACTTTTTAAAAAGACTTCTAACCAGGTAATGGTGGGACACGCCTTTAATTCCAGCACTCGTTCTGGTCTCCAAGAGCTAGTTCCAGGACTGACTCAATTAGAGAGAACTAGAGAGAAACCCTGTCACAAAACAAACAAAAAAGGAATAAATACTTTATGGAAGAATAGATGGACAGATAGACAGACAGACAGACCCACACCCCATCTTCTGTCTTCTGAAGGTACCAGGCTCTCTCACAGGGGTCAGGCAGAAATGCAGGCAGTGTATGTGTGTGATATCAAGCAAGCCTATACGTGATATATAGGGTATGATAGGATAATGTCACTATTAAATTGGGGTAGGTCTCAGGAGCACAAGAACCCAAATCTCTGCTGTACTCCCTGTCACCAGAAGAGGTCACTAGATCCCCACCATGTGGTTTCTGGACATTCCAGAAATTCCATCTCTCCAGTTCTCATTCTTTCATTGTTCCTCCTGCATGCCTGCATCTAGTGAGAGAGTGGGCACCGTTCCTCCCTGCTTCTATGTATCTGTGTCTGTCACGTCCCGGATAGCCAGAGTGCCCGCCACCTACGCCTGAGATAGATGTGGCCGGCAGCCCTGGGGCTGCGGGAAAGGGAGAGAGTGGGTTCCCTGGAGAGCCTTGGGCAGAGGCTCTGTGGATTCCCCTGCAGGAGGCCGCACCGCCTCTGAGGAGCCCATGGGGGAGGGGAAAAGGGAAGGTCAACCATACAGTCCTGCCTGGCTTTTGCTTTGCTTTGCTTTGTTTTTGTTTTGGTTTGTTTCCAGGTACAGCTGTGACCAGGTCTGGATCCAGGACAGACTCCAAAGCTAGAGAGAAATCCTGTCTCAGAAAACAAACAAAAAAATAAATAAATAAATAAATAAATAAATAAATAAATAAATAGATGGATAGATAGCTAGATAGCCAGACAGAGAGATGATAAAAACACCTCCAAGATCAGGGAGACCAAGGCAGGCAGATCACTGTGAGTTTAAGGCTCCCTTGTTCTGCAGATTGAGATTCAAGGCCAGGCAAAGTGACACAGAGAAACCCTGTTTTCAAAAAAAAGGTGGGGCCTGGAGAGATGGCTCTGTGGTTAAGAGTTCTGACTGCTCTTCCAGAGGACCCAGGTTCAATTCCTTACCACCCACATGGCAGTCAACAGCTGTCGGTAACTCCAAGATCGGACACCCTCAGATAGACATACATGCAGGCAAAACACCAATGCCAATAAAATGAAAATAAATAAATTATTAGGAAAATAAATATATAGAAAAGGTGTTTAGTGCATGCCTTTAATCTCAGCACTAGGAGGCAGAGGCAGATGACTCTCCGTGAGTCTGAGGCCAGTCTTGTCTACAAAGTGAGTCCCAGGGCATACAAGGGTACACAACGAAACCTTATGTTGAACAACCACAAATAAGCAAACAAATAGAGAGATAATAACAATAAAAATATTTGAGAGTTCAAATAATTGACTTCATCCACAATAAAAGAATATAAAAATAAAAATATCAAATGCACTTGAACACATTGGCACAGGAGAACGCTTGCTAAATAGAACCCCAGTAGCACAGACACTGAGAGAAAAAGAAAAAAAAGAAAAAAAAAAGAAAAAAAAACAACAAAAAAAAAGAACAAAGAAAAAAACTAAAGAGAGAAAAAAAAGAAGAAAAAAGAAAAAAAGAAAAAAAAAGAAAGAAAAAAAAGAAAAAAAAACAGACACTGAGAGAAACAATTAATAAGTGAGACCTCCTGAAACTGAAAAGCTTCTGTAAAGCAAAGAACATGGCCAACAAGACAAAACGACGGCCTTACAGAATGGGAAAAGATCTTCACTAATCTCCAAAATACACAAAGAAGTCGAGAAATTGGTCATCCAAAGAACAAATAATCCAATTTTAAAAAATGGAGTACAGACCTAAACAGAGAACTCTCAACAGAGGGATCTAAAATGGTTGAAAGACACTTAAATGTTGGGTCGAGGGGGGGGGGGGTCATGCAAAGATGAGAACACCACCAAGTCTAATAAACCAAAAACAAACTTAAAAATACAAACACACCGCGAGTCACAGAAGCTTATCAGCTAGCTGAGACCACAGGCAGAGTTTGGGCTTCTGACACTGTGGCAAAAGGCCGGTTTCTGAAACCCATTTTTATAGTAGGGGCATCGCAGGGCAGTGGTGGCGCAAGCCTTTAATCCCAGCACTCGGGAAGCAGAGGCAGGCGGATCTCTGTGAGTTCGAGACCAGCCTGGTCTACAGAGCTAGTTCCAGGACAGGCTCCAAAGCCACAGAGAAACCCTGTCTCGAAAAACCAAAAAAAAAAAAAAAAAAAAAAAAAAAAAAAAATATGTTTCTCTGGATGTGCCTCTGTGTGTGTGTGTGTGTGTGTGTGTGTGTGTGTGTGTGTGTGTGTGTGTGTTGTGTGTGTGTGTGTTTATGGGGTGGCTTTTGAACTAACCAAGATGACTGGTTCCATATCTGGCAGAGAGGCAGGTGGATCTCTGGGAGTTTGAGGCCAGCCAGCCTGGTTGACAAGAGCTAGTTCCAAAGACAGGCTCCAAAGCAACAGAGAAACCCTTCCTTGAAAATCAAAACAAGAACACAAACCAAAAATAAAATAAAACATAAATTAAATGAGTGTGAGAGAGAGAGAAGAAATGTTGATTTGTTGATTTACAGACAAGAAATAAGAAAATACAAAACCATAATGTTACCAAGATGACAGCCTGGTTTATATAGTGAGTTAAAGGTATTATACAGAGAAACCCTGCACCAAAAATAATAATAATAAAAGAAGAAAACAGAAAAAAAACAAGTAAGGAAAAAGAAAGGAAGGAAGGAAGGAAGGAAGGAAGGAAGGAAGGAAAAAACAGGTGTTTTCCTTTTTTTCTTTGTTTATCTCAGGTTATTTTATTTTAATTTATTTTTTTAATTGCAGCAGCGGCAGTATATTTTGGGCAGCACATTTCTTTATTCTCAGTTCTCAGCCCTCAGAAATCAGGAGAGGCAGAAACAGGCAAATCGCTGTGAGTTTGAGGCCACCTCGTTCTGCAGTGTGAGTTTTAGGACAGGCAAAGCGACAGACACAGAGAAACCCTGACTTAGGGGGGGAAAGTGTGTTTAGTACAGGCCTTTAATTCCGGCACTAGGAAGCAGAGGTAGAGGCAGGGGCAGCTAGATCTCTGTGAGTCTGAGGCCAGCCTTGTCTACAAAGTGAGTTCCAGGGACACAGGGAACCTCTATGTAAAAAAAAACACAAATAAACTAATAATAATAATCATCATCATCATCATCTAAGAGCTCAATTAATTGACTTCACCCAAAATTCAAAAATAAAAAAAGAGTGTGTCTGACTGATCAGTGAAAGGACTATGTGGGCCAAGGGGCTGCCACAATTATGGCTTGGTGAGAGGGAGGAACTGAGGGAGAGAGGGAGGGAGGGAGGGAGGGAGGGAGGGAGGGAGGGAGGGAGGGAGGGAAGGAAGGAGGGAGGGAGGGAGGCCTGCTTTCTTAGGGTTCTTTTTCAGTAGTTGTGTTTGTACAACCCCACACCCCACTTCTCATACTAAATACCGAGTCTGAGAAAATTAAAACAGCTGTGGAAAATTCCCACTTGGATGTCTGTTCCTGCCCTGTAAAACAAGAACCACAACAAAAATATCCATATCTAAGCAGGCCAATTAAGTTGTAGCCTCACCCTTTAAAGGTTCTAGCTGTTGGGAAGGGCTGGTGACCTTGAACTTTACTAGTCTCTGAAATCTGCCTTCTCACTTTTACCAGGTGCCCTCAGGGGCCAGGAGTGGAGGCCAGGGCCCCTGCTACAGGAGATTTCCTAGATCACCTACAGGCGCTTAGGATTCCTGGGCCTGCTTAGAGAAAGACACACGACACGTGAGACGCAGAGAAAAAAATTTTCTGAGACAAGGATTCTCTTAGCTTTGGCACCTGTCCTGGAACTGTAGATGACCAGGCTGGCCTCAAACTCACAGAGATCTGCCTGCCTCTGTCTGCCACAGAGAAAATTACAACAGCCATGGAATAATATGAAAAATTCTGATTTACGCCAGGCAGTGGTGGCGCACGCCTTTAATCCCAGCACTTGGGAGGCAGAGGCAGGCGGATCTCTGTGATTTCGAGACCAGCCTGGTCTACAAGAGCTAGTTCCAGGACAGGCTCCAAAACCACAGAGAAACCCTGTCTCGAAAAACCAAAAAAATAAAAATGAAAATAATAAGAATAAAATAAAATGTTAAAAAAAAAAGAAAAATTCTGACTTTGATATCATTTCCAGGAATACTGATGCAGTGAATTATTTGGAACATTTTCACTTCCGACAGAAAAAAATAAAAATGTCATTTTATTGATTTCTTTTAGAGGGTCTCTTTCCCACCAGGATGGTTTGCACTTGCTGGGTTGTTGAAGATGATCTCCTGATCCTTGTATTCCCAGTTCCTGAGTGCTGCCGGCAGGACAGACATGGGCTCACTATACACTTGAGTTTTTGACGCAGTACTGAGAACCTGGAGCCCAAAGGACAAGGCTTCAGCTTCCCCTGCCCCTCTGACATAGGCCAGATACATAAATGATTACCCAGATTTTATTTAAATCTCTCAGTGTGGCTTGTGTATGTGGGGGAGACAGGGAAGGTATCACATTTCAAAACATTTTCATAACTGCACTTAGCACTGTATTCTTTTCCATTTATTTTACTTTTATTTGAGAGTGTTTCCAATTGTGTGGGACTTAGTTAAATTTCAATTTCTTAAGGAATTTTTTTATGATTTTCTTAACTTTATTTTATGTGCAATGGTCTGAAGATGTCAGATCACCCAGAAACTGAATTTACAATCACTATGAGCTGCCATGCAGGTGCTGGGAATTGAACCCAATTTCTCTGGAAGAGCCGCGAAACTAGCTCTCCAGGCTCTTCTTAATTTAAAAGTTTATTTATGTGTCTCTGGGTGTGCCTGTGCCTGTGTTTGGTTTGTGTGTGTGTTGGGGGGGGGTTGTGTGTGGGGGGGTGGCTTTTGACCTCACCAGACAAAGGCATTCAAGAGCACTGGCTCCATATTTAGCAGAAACAGGATCATTGGGAGTTTTAGGACAGCCTGGTCTACAAGAAAGGAGCTAGTTTTAACAACAGTCTCCAAAGCAGCAGAGAAACCCTGTCTCATAAAGCAAAACACAAAACCAAACATATTTGAGAGAGAGAGAGAGAGAGAGAGAGAGAGAGAGAGAGAGAGAGAACAGCTAGGGCTGTTACACGGAGAAACCGTGCCTCAAGAACTAACTAATAAAAGAAGGGGGAAAAAAGCAAGAGAGCAAGAAAGCAAAAAAATCAAGCAAGCAAGCAAGAAGGAAAGCTAGAGAGAAACCCTGTCTCAGAAAACAAAAAAAAAATAAATAAATAAATAAACTAATAAATGAAATGAATGGATAGATGATAGATAGATAGATAGATAGATAGATAGATAGATAGATAGATAGATAGATAGATGATAAAACACCTCCAAGATCAGGGAGACCAAAGCAGGCAGATCACTGTGAGTTTAAGGCTACTTTGTTCTGCAGATTGAGATTCAGGACAGGCAAAGTGACACAGAAAAACCCTGTTTTCAAAAAAAAATGTGTTTAGTGTACGCCTTTAATGCCATCACTAGAAGGCAGAGGCAGGCGGATCTCTGTGAGTCTGAGGCCAGTCTTGTTTACAAAGTGAGTCCCAGGGCATACAAGGATACACAAGGAAACCCCGTGTTGCAAAACCACAAATAAACAAACAGATAATAACAATAAAAATATTTGAGAGTTCAAATAATTGACCTCATCCACAATAAAAAAAAAATATAAAAATAAAAATATCAAAAGCATTTGAACGGGGGCTGGAGAGATGGCTCAGCGGTTAAGAGCATTGCCTGCTCTTCCAAAGGTCCTGAGTTCAATTCCCAGCAACCACATGGTGGCTCACAACCATCTGTAATAGGGTCTGGTGCTCTCTTCTGGCCTTCAGACATACACACAGAAAGAATATTGTATACATAATAAATAAATATTTATTTTTTTAAAAAAAGCATTTGAACGCATCGGCACAGGAGACCACTTCCTAAATCTAACTCCAGTAGCAGGGACTCTGAGAGAAACAAAATGAATCAATGGGACCTCCTGAAACTGAAAAGCTTCTTCTGTAAAGCAAAGGACATGGCCAACAAGACAAAACGACGGCCTTACAGAATGGGCAAAGATCTTCACTAACCCCACATCAGACAGAGGTCTGAGCTCCAAAATATACAAAGAACTCAAGACATTGGTCATTTCAAGAACAAATAATCCAGTTCACAACATGGAGGTACAGACCTAAACAGAGAACTCTCAACCGAGAAATCTAAAATGGCTGACAGACACTTAAGGAAATGTTCAACACCCTTAGTCATCAGAGATATGTAAATCAAAACAGCTCTGAGATTCCACTTTATACCTGTAAGAATGGCCAAGATCTAAAACACTGATGACAACTTATGCTGGAGAGGATGTGGGGAAAAGGGAACTCTCCTGCATCGCTGGTGGGAATGCAAGCTGGTACAGCCCCCTTTGGATGTCAGTGTGGCGATTTCTCAGAAAATTAGGAAACAACCTTCCTCAAGACCCAGCAATACCACGTTTAGGTATATATATGTAAAGGATGCTCAATTGTGCCACGAGGACATGGGCTCAACTATGCTCATAGCAGCATTGTTTGTCATAGCCAGAACCTGGAAACAGCCTAAATGCCCTCTGACTGAAGAATGGATGAGGAAAACGTGGTATACTTACACAATGGAGTACTTACTACACTACAGAGCAGAAAAGAATAATGACATCTTGAATTTTGCAGGCAAATGGATGAAGCTAGGAAACATCATTTTGAGGAAAGTAACCCAGACCCTAAAAGACAATTACCACATATACTCACTCATAAGTGATTTTTAAACATAAAGCTCACAAATCACAATCCCAGAGAACCTAGACAACAATGAGGACCCTAAGAGAGACATACATAGATCTAAAATACATGAGTAGTAGAAAAAGACAAGATCTCCTGAGAGCATGGGAACCTTGGGAGAGGGTGGAAGGGGAGGCATGGAAAGAGAGGAAAGAAAAATGTAGAGCTTAACAAAAATAAATAAAAGAAACAAAGGCGGGTAGTGGTGGCACATTCCTTTAATCCCAGCACTTGGGAGGCAAAGGCAGGTGGATCTTTGTGAATTTGAGGCCAGCCTGGTCTACAAGGGTTAGTTCCAAAGCTACAGAGAAACCCTGTCGTGAAAAACCAAAAATAAATAAATAAGTAGGCATGGATTTTTTTTAAAAAAAAAAATCAAACGCAAACCAAGTAGAAATAACTACTTTCCATATGCCATTCAAGAATTAGGGAACCCTTTATCCCAGCACGTGGGAGACACAGGCAGAAGGACATCTGTGAGTTAAAATCCAGACTCATCTACCAAGTGAGATCACAAGACTCGTGCACTGTCTCATAGGTCCTAAATTCCCATGATCCAGTTTCTAGGACCAAGGAGACAGTTTATAATGTCTCCTTCTTCTTTCCTTCCTTCCTTTTTTTTGGGGGGGGGGTGGTGTTTGGTTAAACTTTTATATATGTTTTTTTTTTTATTTGGGTTGGGGGCCTCTCTATAAAGCCTGGGAATTCACAGAGGTCCACCTGCCTCTGTCTCTTTGATGATAGAATAAAAGATGTGCACCACAATAACCAGGCTCAGTTTCTTGTACATTTAGTTTAATTTCAAATTTTGTTTGTATCTCTTGGTCTGCACCAAGTGTGTCCCTGTGGGGGTGGGGGGCAGGGAAGTTGTCCTATTTTAGAACATTTTATTTTACTTTTATTTGAGACAGTCTTTCCGGTTGTGTAGAACTTATTTTAATTTCAAATTTTTAAAGAATTTTTTATGATTTATTTAACTTTATTTTATGTGCAGTCGTGTGAAACTGGATTTACAATCACTTATGAGCTGCTGCCTTGTGGGGGTTACATCTCAGGAGCACAAGAACCCAAATCTGTGCTGTACTCCCTGTCACCAGAAGAGGGCACTAGATCCCCACCATGTGGTTTCTGGACATTCCAGAAATTCCATCTCTCCAGTTCTCATTCTTTCATTGTTCCTCCTGCATGCCTGCATCTAGTGAGAGAGTGGGCACCGTTCCTCCCTGCTTCTGTGTGTCTGTGTCTGTCACGTCCCGGATAGCCAGAGTGCCCGCCACCTATGCCTGAGATAGATGTGGCCGGCAGCCCTGGGACTGGGGGAAAGGGAGAGAGTGGGTTCCCTGGAGAGCCTTGGGCAGAGGCTCTGTGGATTCCCTGCAGGAGGCCGCACCGCCTCTGAGGAGCCCATGGGGGAGGGGAAAAGGGAAGGTCAACCATACAGTCCTGCCTGGCTTTTGCTTTGCTTTGCTTTGTTTTTGTTTTTGTTTGTTTGTTTTATTTTATTTTCCGGTACAGCTGTGACCAGGTCTGGATCCAGGACAGACTCCAAAGCTAGAGAGAAATCCTGTCTCAGAAAACAACAAGAACAACCAAAAAATAAATAAATGAATGGATAGATAGCTAGATAGCCAGACACAGAGAGAGAGACAGAGAGAGAGAGAGAGAGAGAGAGAGAGAGAGAGAGAGAGAGAGAGAGAGATGATAAAAACACCTCCAAGATCAGGGAGACCAAGGCAGGCAGATCACTGTGAGTTTAAGGCAAAACACCAATGCCGATAAAATAAATTATTAGAAAAATAAATATATAAAAAAGGTTGTTTAGCCTTTAATCCCAGCATTAGGAGGCAGAGGCAGATGGCTCTCTGTGAGTCTGAGGCCAGTCTTTCTTGTGTACAAAGTGAGTCCCAGGGCATACAAGGGTACACAACGAAACCCTATGTTGAAAAACCACAAATAAACAAACAAATAAAGAGATAATAACAATAAAAATATTTGAGAGTTCAAATAATTGACTTCATCCACAATAAAAGAATATAAAAATAAAAATATCAAACGCATTTGAACGCATCAGCACAGGAGACCGCTTCCTAAATCTAACTCCAGTAGCAGGGACTCTGAGAGAAACAAAATGAATCAATGGGACCTCCTGAAACTGCAAAGCTTCTTCTGTAAAGCAAAGGAAATGGCCAACAAGACAAAACGAAAAAGATCTTCACTAACCCCACATCAGACAGAGGTCTGAGCTCCAAAACATACAAAGAACTCAAGACATTGGTCATCTCAAGAACAAATAATCCAATTCACAAAATGGAGTACAGACTTAAACAGAGAACACTCAACCAAGGAATCTAAAATGGCTGAAAGACACTTAAGGAAATGTTCAACACCCTTAGTCATCAGAGAAATGCAAATCAAAACAAGTTTCTAGAAACAAGGAGACAGTTCATAATGTTTCTTTCTTCTTTTCTTCCTTTTTTTTTTTTTGGTTGAACATATATATATTTATTTATTTATTTAATTTGGGACGGGGGCCTTTCTACAAAGCCTGGGAATTCACAGAGGTACACCTGTCTCTGTCTCTTGGATGATAGAATAAAAGATGTGTACCACAGTGACAACCCAACTAAGTTTTTGGTATCTCATTCTGTTAGTTTCATGTACATTTAGTTTAATTTCAAATTTTGTTTGTATCTCTTGGTCTGTCTGCACCAAGTGTGACCTTGTGGGGAGGACAGGGAAGGTGTCCTATTTCAGAACATTTTATTTAACTTTTATTTGAGTCTTTCCAGTTGTGTAGAACTTAGTTTCATTTCAAATTTTTAAAGACCAGGAAGGATGAAAGCATTCAAAAGGACTGGTTCCATATCTGGCAGAGAGGCAGGTGGATCTCTGGGAGTTTGAGGCCAGTCTGGTCGACGAGAGCTAGTTTCAAAGACAGGCTCCAAAGCAACAGAGAAAACCCTGCCTTGAAAATCAAAACAAAAACACAAACAAAAATAAAAAACATAAATTAAATCTCTGTGTGTGTGTGTGTGTGTGTGTGTGTGTGTGAGAGAGAGAGAGAGAGAGAGAGAGAGAGAGAGAGAGAGAGAGAGAGAGAGAGAAGAAATGATCAAACAGGAAATAAGAAACAAAACCATAATGTCACCAAGATGACAGCCTGGTTTATATAGTGAGTTAAAGGTATTATACAGAGAAACCCTGTACCAAAAAAATAATAAAAGAAGAAAACAAAAAAAAAAAAAAAAAAAACAAGGAAGGAAGGAAGAAAAGAAGGAAGAAAAACTGGTGTTGTCCTTTTTTTCTTTGTTTATCTCAGGTTATTTTATTTTAATTTATTTTTTTTAATAGCAGCAGCAGCAGCAGCAGCAGCAGTATATTTTGGGCAGCACATTTCTTTATTCTCAGTTCTCAGCCCTCAGAGATCAGGAGAGGCAGAGGCAGGCAGATTGCTGTGAGTTTGAGGCTACCTTGTTCTGCAGGCAAAGAGACGACAGACACAGAGAAACTAAACATGTGTTTAGTACAGGCCTTTTATTCCGGCACTAGCAGGCAGAGGTAGAGGCAGGGGCAGCTAGATCTCTGTGAGTCTGAGGCCAGCCTTGTCTACAAAGTGAGTTCCAGGGCAAACAAGCATACACAGGGAATCCCTATGTAGAAAAACCACAAATAAATTAATAATAATAATAATAATAATAATCTAAGAGCTCAATGAATTGACTTCACCCATAATTCAAAAATTAAAAAATAAAGCAAAGAGTGTGTCTGACCGATCAGTGAAAGGACTATGTGGGCCAAGGGGCTGCCACAATTATGGACTGGTGAGAGTGAGGAAAGGAGGGAGGCAGCAAGGGCAGTTCCCAGTCACCTAAATGCCTTTCAAAGACATTTCACCATGGCAACCACTCACTTGCTTTCTTGGGGTTTCTTTTCTTCAGTAGTTGTGTTTGTACAACCTACCCCACTTCTCATACTAAATAAAGAGTCTGAGAAAATTAAAGCAGCTGTGGAAAAATTTCCACTTGGATATCTTTTCCTGCCCAGTAAAACAAAAACGACTCTAACAAAAATATGCATATCTAAAAAAACCAAAAAAAAATTTTAAAAATGCATATCTAAGCAGACCAATCAAGTTGTAGCCTCACCCTTTATATTATATTATATTATATTATTTATTGGTTTTTTGAGACAAGGTTTCTCTGTAGCTTTGGTGCCTGTCCTGGAACTCCCAGAGATCTGCCTGCCTCCGCCTCCGAGTGCTGGGAGTAAAGGCGTGCGCCACCACTGCCCTCCTTAGACTCACCCTTTAATGGTTCAGCAAGGAGTTCTAGCTGTTAGGAAGGGCTGGTGACCTTGAACTTTACTAGTCTCTGAAATCTGCCTTCTCACTTTTACCGGGTGCCCTCAGGGGCAGGAGTGGAAGCCAGGGCCTGTAGCTTTGGCTTGTACATTTACTTCAATTTTAATTTTTTTGTTTTGTTTTTCGAGACAGGGTTTCCCTGGGAAACAGTCCTAGCTGATCTGGAACTAGCTCTTGTAGACCAGGCTGGCTTCCAACTCCCAAGAAATTCACCTGCCTCTGCCCCATGTGTGCTGGGAATAAAGGCATGTGCCACCACCACTGCCCAGCCAATTTCAAATTTTATTTAAACCTCTCTCGGTGTGCCTGTGTATGTGGGGGAGACAGGGAAGGTGTCATATTTCCAAACATTTTCATAACTGCACTTAGCACTGCACTCTTTTACATTTTATTTTCCTTTTATTTGAGACAGTGTTTCCAGTTGTGTAGTTTAATTTCAATTTCTTAAAGAATTTTTTTTATGATTTATTTAACCATGCAGGTGCTGGGAATTGACCCCAATTTCTCAGGAAGAGCCGCCAAACTAGCTCTCCAGGCTCTTAATTGAAAAGTTTATTTATGTGTCTCTGGGTGTGCCTGTGCCTGTGTTTGTGTTTGGTGTGTGTGTGGGGGGGGTATATTTTGACCTCACCAGATGAAGGCATTCAAGAGCACTGACTCCATATCTGGCAGAGGCAGGATCTCTGGAAGTTTTAGGCCAGCCTGGTCTACAAGAAAGGAGCTAGTTCCAAGAACAGTCTCCAAAGCAGCAGAGAAACCCTGTCTCATAAAGCAAAACACAAAACCAAACAAAAAAATAAATAAATTGAGAGAGAGAGAAAGCGAGAGAGAGAGAGAGAGAGAGAGAGAGAGAGAGAGAGAGAGAGAGAGAGAGAGAGAAATGTGGATTTACAGATAGGAAATAAGAATAAAAAGAGAACGTTACCAACAAGACAGCCTGGTCTATAAACTGAGTTCCAGGACAGCTAGGGCTGTTACACAGAGAAACCGTGCCTCAAAAAATAATAAAAGAAGAGAAAAAAAAAAAAAGCAAGCAAGAAAATGCAGGGGTTTTTTTCTTTTTCTTTTTCTTTTT
>NW_027460888.1:0-24060 GCF_037038515.1 Microtus pennsylvanicus | reverse complement strand
GTGAAGTCCACAACACCCCCAGATCACCCAACATTGTCTCCTATAAACTTCCATTCTGTTCTATTCTTTATTTTCTTTTTTTAAAGATTTATTTATTTATATGCAGTGTTCTTCCTGCAGGCCAGAAGAAGGAACCAGATCATTACAGATGGTTGTGAGCCACCATGTGGTTGCTGAGAATTGAACTTAGGACCTGTGGAAGAGCAGTTAAGAGCTCTCAACCTCTGAGCCATCTCTCCAACCCCTATTTTTCTTTCTTTAAACAAACAAAACTTTATTTATAACTGTGCATGTATCTCTGTGAGAGTAAGCAACCGTGAGGACAGGTGTGCTTGGGGACCAGAGGTGCCAGCTCTCCTGAACCTAGGACTATAAATGGCGGTGAGCTGCCTGATGTGGCTGCTAGGAAGGGAACTTGAGGCCTCTGCAAGACCCTTAATCATGGACAGTGCCTCTTTCATTGGTTTGTTTGTTAAGACAAAGTCTCATGCAGACCAGGGGGATGACCTCAAACCACCTTCTAAATTGCTGAAACTCCAGTCAGGTACACACCACTGTACCTGACTTTTGCCAACATGCAGTGAGTTTTATAAACTAGCCAGGAGTGGTGGCAAGCACACCTTTGATCCCAGCATTCTGAGACAGAGGCAGTCTGATTGTGAGTTTAAGGACAGCCTCGTCTACATTGTGAGTTCTAGGATAGCCAGAGCTATATAGTGAAACCTTGCCTTAAAAAAAAAAAACAACAACTCAAACAGTCATGGGGCTCAGCAGTTAGGAGCACTGCACTTCCAAAGGACCACAGTTCAATCTCAGCCCCCGCATGGTGGTTCATAACCATCTGTAACTCCAGTTCCAGGGGATCTAACACCTCCTTCTACCCTCTGTGGGCAACGCACACACAGAGTACACTTGCATTTATATAGGCAAAATACTCACATGTGTGAAATAAAAATTAAGAGTCTGAAAAACAAACAGAAGTTAGGTGGTGGTGGTAGACATCTTTAATCCCAGCACTCAGGAGGCAGAGGCCGATAGATCTCTGAGTTTGAGGCCACCTTGGTCTACAGAGTGAGTTCCAGAACTTCCAGGGCTATACAGAAAAGCCCTGTCTCATATAAAAAAAATAAACAAATAGAAATTTTAAAAAACAAACAGAAGGTTTGTAATTGGTTAGGTATCCCTGGATATTGCCTGGTATCTTGTGCATCCTTACTATCCAGAGGTGACATCCTTTGGAGGCGCTGCCTCGTGGTTTGGTATGACCGATGAACCTGGTTATCCTTCAAAGACAAGGAACCAGTCAAGGCTGGCTTCTCTTTGAGCTTGTGATCTCCACAGGGAGCTGAGTCAATGGTACAAGTTGTTTGTACACAGCCTGTCACCCTTTGCCAGCCCAGGCTGCCCTCTGTAGTTATAGCAACGGGTCACGCCGGGCTGCTTGCAGCTCCCAGCTCTCAAGCGTTGCTGGCATCCTCTTTGTACAGCAGTAGGGCATAAAGTCATCATTAGTCATTCTCCATTTCTCCCTGAGGGAGTTTGGTTGCAAAACAACTTAGTCTCAGGCAGGTGAACTGGTTGCATTCTTCTGTCTTTCTTGCTAGTGATCTCGCCTTGTTTATTAAGTATGACTCAAGAATGACATCAATGAAACTGTTAACAAAATTAGGTAGGAAATCTAGTGAACACAGAAACCCACATAAGCTACAGACACATAAAGCCTGTGTTTGTCTCTATGGCTCTTTAAAAAAAAATGTATTATGTCTTGGTGGGCACATGTACATCTGGAGGGCACAGCGGAGTCGGTTTTCTCCTCTGGACCTAAAGTGGGTTCTGGGGCTTGAACTCAGGTTGACAGGCTTGCGTGGCAAGCATCTGTACCCCTAAGCCAACATGGTGGCCCTCGGTGGGTCTTTAATGTAGTCTGAAATTATGTGTCAGCGATGGTGACAAGTTGGTGACAAGAAGTGCAGCCAAGCTACCTGCACTTCAGTGCAGTCCGTGGTATAGGGGTTTGAAAGAGAGTGGCCCCCAAAGGCTCATATGGTTTCTTGTTTGTTTTTCAAGACAGGGTTTCTCTATAGCTTTGGAGCTTGTCCTGGAGCTAGCTTTTGCAGCCCAGGCTGGCTTCAAACTCACAGAGATCTGCCTGCCTCTGCCTCCCAAGTGCTGGAATTAAAGGCGTGCGCCACTACTGCCAGCTAGGCTCTTATTTTTGGATGCTTGCTGTAGCATGAATAATAAAAACCCAGAGACAGATATTGGGGTTCAAGCTGAAGACCTGAAAAGCAGAGCAACCAGCCACTGGCTCTTAGCACTCCCCTCAGACTGAAACGGGCAATCCCGCCTCTATGAATCCTTAGACTTAGACAGAGTATGAGAGCTGTCTCCTCCTGTTTTATATTCCTCTCTAGTGCTTGGATTAAAGGAGGAGTGCACCACCACCGCCTGGCCTTTGTGGTTAACTAGTATAATTGCTGGTATTAAAAGTATGTGTCACTACTGGCTGGCCTGTATGACTGACTAGTGTGGCTGCATTGCATTCTGATCTTCAGGCAAGCTTTACTTATTAAAACACAAATGCTATATCACTATAGCTTATTCCCTAGTTGGTGGAACCACTGGGGAAGGATTAAGAGGTGTGGCCTTTTTGGAGAAGGTATGCTAGTGGTTGCAGGCTTTGAGGTTTCAAAAGTCCATGATACTCCCATTTAGCACCCTCTGCCTCTTGCTTGTGGATCAAGTGTAAACTCTCAGCTACTGCTCCAATGCCCTGCCTGCCTGCTGTCATTCCATGATGGTCATTTAGTGTATATGTGAATGCAAAGGCCAGGGCACATTCATAGAGGTCAGAGAACAAGTTGTAGGTCCCGGGGATCGAAACCAGGTTGTCAGGCTTGGCAGCAAACAAACCTGCTGAGCCAGCTCACCAGCCCCTACAATTCACTTTTGGCTAAGTTTCGGTTTTGTTCCTCCTTTTGATCCTGGAGATTGACTCCTTGCTGTTGGAGTACACCCTCTGCCCTTGAGCTATGCCTCCAGCTCCGGGTTCATTCTTTCCGTGTGTGTCACGCTGGGGATTGAACTCTTGGCCTCATACATGTTAGGTAAGCATACTGTCACTGAGTTATATCCCAAGCCCTCTTTCCCCCCTTATGTTTGCTTGTTTTGAGACAGAGTCTCAGTGTGTAGCCCTGGTGTATAGGTCAAGCTAGTCTCACAGAAATTTGCTTGCCTTTGCCTCTCAAGTGCTGTTAATGAAGGCATGCACCACCATGCCAGCTTCCTTTTGTATTTTTTGATGCAGGGTCCTACTAAATTGTAGGCCTAGTGTTGAACTTTTGATCCTCCTGCCTAAGGGATTATAGACCTGTGCCTCCAGGCTCTATTCAGGGTCCAGGTTTGAGTATATTTTATAGGTTCAGGAAAAAGTGCAGTGCTATCTGCACACCTTTATAATGTCATATGAAGTAGCTTTAACACTCTCTTAGTCAGGGCTTCTATTGCTGTGAAGAGACACCACGACCACTGTAACTCTTATAAAGGAAAAGATTTAATTGGAGTGGCTCACAGTTTCAGGGGTTTAGTCCATTCGTGTCATGGTGGGACTTGGTGGCATGCAGGCAGACACGGTGCTGGAGAAGGAGCTGAGAGTTCAACATCTTTGGTCCACAGGCAACAGGAAGTAAACTGTGTCACTGAGCATAATTTGAGCATAGGAGACCTCAAAGCCTAACCCCACAGTGACATACCTCCTCCAACAAGGCCATACCTACTCCAACAAAGTCACACCTCCCAATAGCGTCACTCCCTTTGGGGGGCATTTTCTTTCAAACCAACCACAAATGCTTTCAAATTCTCTTGTACAGCCAGACTTGTACTCAGCCTGTAATCTCAGCACCAGGAGTGCAGAGGAAAAAGAATCTTCAGTTCAAGGTCATCAGCAGCTATACAGTGAATTCTAGGTCAGCCTAAAGTACATGAGATCATGTCTCAAAAAAACAAAAATACAGCTAACCAACCTAATTACTTTGCTGATTCCCACTCTTATCCCAGCCAATGATCTTTTGACTGGATCTATAGTTTTTTATCCTTTTTATAAAGTCATATGAGAATTAAACAGTATATAGTCTTTTGACATTTTTATTTAGTAATGTGGAGTTGAGGTTCTTTATTTTCCTGCTGTTGGCTCTCCTTCCCAGCACGGGGGAAGTTCTGGAGGTTGGTCATTTGAAACTGTGTTTTCCTGCACAGACTGCTGTGTGTGCTGGCTCACACTTAACTGGGAGGAGAGCAAGTACTGAGGAAGGAGAGGTCAAGAGTTCAAAACCCACCAGAGGTACACTGTAAAGAACTCAAAACTCAAAAGCCAGGCCAGGCTTGGTGGTGCAACCTCCACATTCATGAGGTAAGGGCAGGAGAATCAAGAGTTCAGGGTCATTATTGAGACAAAGAGTTCCAGGACAGCCTTAGCTACAGAGATGAAACTGTTCTAACAACAACAAGTGCAAACTAGTATTTAATGTTTGCTTAATTTGTATTTCCCTAATGATATGGAGCATCCATTTATACGCTTATGTACCATCTGTGTAAATAAGTGTAATTCAGGTATTCCAGTCTGGCCTCCAACTTGCAATATAGCAGAGAAAAACCTTTAAAATCTCATCTTGCTTTGCAGTGGTGACACATGCCTTTAATCAAAGCACTCGGGAAGCAGAGACAGGAAACTCTCTGTGGATGCAAAGCCAGTGAGCAGTTCCAGGACAGCCAGGATCAATCACATAAATAAACTCTGTCTCAAAAATAAATAAATAAATAAATAAATAAATAAATAAATAAATAAATAATGGAGGAAGGTCATTGGTTAAGTAATAAATAAACTGCTTCGCCCTCATAGGTTAAAACATAGGTGGGAGGAGTAAACAGAAACAGAATGCTGGGAGGAAGAGGAAGTGAGCTCAGACTCCACAGCTCTGCTCTCTGGAGCAGAGATGCCATGCTCCCCTCTCCCGGGCAGATGCGATAGCTCTGCTCTCTGAGACACATGCAATGAAGCTCCAACCCAGGATGGACGTAGGCTAGAATCTTCCCGGTAAGCGCACCTAGTGGTGCTACACAGATTATTAGAAATCGGCTAAATTAATATGTGAGAATTAGCCTAGAAGAGGCTAGATATAATGGGCCAAGCAGTGTTTAAAAGAATACAGTTTGTGTGTTGTTATTTTGGGGCATAAGCTAGCCAGGCGGCCAGGGTGCTGGGAACGCAGCCCCACTGCTCATATTACTACAAATATCTCATATTGTTGCTAGTCACATACACTAACACTGAACTACATTGCTACATCAACAATTGTATAAACAAAAATAGTTTTATTAATTATTTCTAATCTATATACATCTTCAGTAGTATGGTCACTGGCAGATTTCCCAAGCACCTATAAATAACCCATTATTGAACTGGGCGGTGATGGCTCACACCTTTAATCCCAGCACTAGGGAGGCAGAGACAGGCAGATCTCTGTGAGTTTGAGGCCAGCCTGGTCTACAAAGTGAGTTCCAAGACAGTCAAGGCTACACAGAGAAACCCTGTCTTGAAAAGCAAAAAAACAAACAAAATAACCCATTACCTATGCTCGTACAAGTAACACTAATGAAACTTACATACACACTCTTGCTCTCTCCTCTCTCTCTCCTGAAGTTTAAAAACAGATTTTAAAAAAGATACACCAAAAAGATATTTACCTGTTTTGTTGATAGTCTCTCCTTTTTTGTTTGTTTGAGATAAAGTCTCTAATATGACTGTACATGGCCTTAAATTTGCCTTGAGTTTGGGGCAATAGTCTTTTCTCTGTCTGCAGAGTGCTGAGGTTATAGGCATGAGCCACCATGCCCTACCTGTCCTAACATTTCAGAAGTACTGCAAACATCTGTTGAATAGGTAAGAAAATTCAAAAGAATGAGGCTGAAACAAAGATGCAACATGGTACACGAGAAAGGAGAAAAGGAAACACCACCCCTACCCCATCACCCTCATTCTCAGATGTTTAAAAGAGAAAAATTCAAAATATTACACAGTTAAGGCAGACATGCATGGTGGCTTGCTCCTGTAATGCCAGCAACTTGGGGAGAGAGACATAGGAAGAGCATCACAAATTCAAGAATAACCAGGGCTAATCTAGCAAGACCCTGTTTAAAAACAAAAACAATAAAACTTAAAACTTGGTGGTATAAACTCATCTATGGCTGGAGAGGTCATAGGTCCTAGAAGGGAAGTTGTGGTCGTTGTTTTACTAGAGTAACAGGATGTGTCCTTCAAGTTATCTTCTACACAGCCATGTTTGGGTCCACAGATCAGTGCTTCTGTCATCTTTGTTCAAGAGTAACAACCTACACTGGGCAGTGGTGGCGCATGCCTTTAATCCCAGCACTCTGGAGGCAGAGGCAGGCAGATCTCTGTGAGTTCGAGACCAGCCTGGTCTACAGAGCTAGTTCCAGGACAGGCTCCGAAGCCACAGAGAAACCCTGTCTCGAAAAACCAAAAAAAAAAAAAAAAATTGGAAAAAAAAATAATTTCTTTGGGTTTGTGGCTCCAGGGGGTTAGAGTCTGTGATGGTGAGGGGAAGGCATGACACAGGGAGCTGAGTTGAGGGTTCCCATCCTGAACCTCACGCGTGAAGCTGGCAGAGGAAACAGGGTCTGACAAGAGGCTGTTCTTGCAGAGGATCTCTCTAGCAAGTTCCAGGGCAGCCAGCACTATAGAGAAAGACCCTGTGGTGGTATGACTGTAATTGGCCACATAATCTCATAGGGGGTGGCACTATTAGAAGGTGTGGCTTTATTGAAGTGAATATGACCTTATTGGAGGAAGTGTGTTACTGTGGGGTGCGCTTTGAGGTTTCCTATGCTCAAGATACCACCTAGTGTCTCAGTCAACTTCCTGTTGCTTTCAAGATGTAGAATTCTGTTACTCCTCCAGTACCACGTCTGCCTGTATGCTGCCACCCCTGCCATGATGATAATGGGCTGAACCTTGGAAATTATAAGGAAGCCCCCTCAATCAAATGTTTTCCTTATAAGAGTTGCTATGGTCATGGTGTCTTTTCACAGCAATAAAAACCCTAAGACAGACTGTGTTCCCTAGGATTGGAGTTACAGGAGGTTGTGAGCCACCATATAGGTGCTAGGAACTGAACCCAGATCCACTGCAAAAACACGTTCCCTTAACCTCTGAGCCATCTCTTCATCATCCCTCCTCAGTAATATAAATCTTTTTAAAAATCCAAAAGAAAGTTGGGGGTTGGTGGCCCATGCCTTTAATCCCAACACCTGGAGGTAGAGGCAGGTGGATCTCTGTGAGTTCAAGGCCAGTCTGGTCTACAGAGCAAGTTCCAGGACACATAGGACTGTTACACAGAGAAACCCTATCTTGAAAGACCAAAATAAAATAATAATAAAAAAAAACTAAAAGAAAAAAATGTTTTTCATGTCCGTAGGATGCTTTAGGGCCAGCAGACAAAAGTGATTGCTACCACGTCTGGCAAGGACTTTAGTCCGCTCCCTGGAATTCATATGGCAGAAGAGAAAGCTAACTTCCACAAGTGCATGCATGAGCTCAATCCCCTCAAACAAACAAACAAACAAAAGTTTTAGAAAAGGGGGTTGGGGGGCAGTGGTGGCATGCACCTTTAATCCCAGCACTCGGGAGGCAGAGGAAGGCGGATCTCTGTGAGTTCGAGGCCAGGCCAGGCTCCAAAGCCACAGAGAAACCCTGTCTCGAAAAAACAAACAAAAAAATTGATAAAACAGATATTCCCTCAAAAATAAAAAAAATATTAAAAAAAATAATAATTAGGGTGCTCTCAGGGAATAATGGAGAGTAGTGATGCCCGTATGTCCATAAGAAATAAATAAGAACAATGGGAGTCTGAGAATTCAGCTTCAGCACTGCAAGTTTTACAGTGTCTCCTCCTCAGGGCTCGACTCTCCACCACCCTCTTTCTCTAACTTCCCTTGGATCACCTTCCTTCCTTCCTTTTTTTCTTTCTTTCTTTTTCTTTTTTTTTTTTTTTTGGTTTTTCTAAATAGAGTTTCTCTGTGGCTTTGGAGCTGGATTGTTGCCTCGGTTTTTTGACTCTTCTGCCTGTGGCAAACCTGACCCCATTCAATCCCTCCTACGTGGAAGGAACCGGAGTGAATGCTCTAAGATGCTCATCTCAGTTGTCTCGTTCCCTCTGGTGACTGGTAGCTGGTGACTCCCTTTTCTGTAGATCTGGTTGGCCTGAAGCCCTGGTTAGTCAGGTCCATCCCTTGTCTCTTGCCGTGCACTTTCTCTTCACCCAGCACAGGGGCTCCTGGGTCTGGACTCACTATCTAATCTAGACTGACCTTAAACTGCCTGCTTCTGTCTCCTGAATGCTGGGCTTAAATTGTAAACCATCACACCCTTCCACTGCCGACCCCACCCACCCCACTTCACACAGCTTTTATTAGTCTGCCACTTAAGTGGTTCATCAAGGTTGGAGAACCCTTATCTCCCGTGGGTGAAGTCTTGGGTTCCCTTCCCAGCCCTGCTAGATAACAAACAAAATTATCATTTTTCATCCTTCCCAAGGAGCTCAGGTTCTCTCACTCCCTTAGGACATTGCTCTCGATATTCCCTTTGCCTTGTCCTTCCACCCCCTGCCATCAACTCCTCCATTTCCCCCCAACCCTGATCCAGGATCCAGAGGCCATACCTCCAAGCCACGAGAGGAAACTTCTTCCATCCTACAGTTGAACTTCCTTCTTTACTAAACCAGCTTTCCCAACTCTCCACTATCAACACTGGGTTAGACACTTCCTTGTGGGAGTGGCCTGTGCGTTGATCAACGGCCAGCAGCATCCTTGGCTCCTATCCAGAAAGTGCCAAGAACAAGGTTGGAAATGTTCCCTCCCCCAGTTTAGTAACTCCACATGTCTCTAGACATCATGAAACATCTCCTGGGAGCTAAAATTGCCCCTGTTGAGACTGCATCAGACAGAACTCCACTGGCCAGAAGTCTTGTTCAGTCTGGCCGGCCTTGAACTCCTTCGCTCAAGGACTCTTCCTTGTCCCAGCCTCCTTAGCCAGCTGAGAAACCACGAGTGTTTGGTACTTGCACACTTCCCATGGTACTGAAGAGGCAAGCATTTGCTGTGTGATCCAGCCGGTGCTTGCTAGGGACGAGAATGTGATCACAGATGGTTTATGAGCATGCAGGACACCTCGTCTCCAAAACCCCTAAATAACTAAACAAGATTCTAGGAATGGCTGTCTGTCTGTTTGTGTGCTCTAGTTATGAGGGCTGAAACTGGGCATCAAGAGAGCAAAAGCTGGGGAGATGCTTCCCCACCCTGCCTATTAACACACGTTGATTTTGTTTGTGACAGGTCTTAGTCTGCAGCTAAGGCTAGCTTAGAATTCACCATGTGCCCAGGCTGGTCTGGTTCTCAGTGATTCTCCTGTTTCATCTAACTTGTGCTAGGAGTACAGACATGAGCCACTCTGTCAGATAGGTTGTGAGTTTTCTTTTCTTTTTTTTTTTCCTTTTGTTTTTTCAAGAAAGGATTTCTCTGTGAAACAGCTCTGGCTGTCCTGGAACTCACTTTGTAGACCAGCCTCGAACTCACAGAGATCTGCCTGCGTCTGTTTCCCAGTGCTAAAATTAAAGGTGTGTGCCACTCTGCCTGGCAATAATGAATATTTAAAAAAAAATAAATGAAAATAAATAAATGTACATTATTTTATCTAACAATTAGTCAGTTTACCCTTAAAATTCTTAATTATTACCACAAAGAAAAGATCAATATTAAAATGTATTATAAGCTGTAATGTGCTTGCTATCACAAGCATGAGGGTTTGAGTTCTCTCCCTAGCGATCACCTTGATGGGACTCTTCATCCGTCACCGTAGAAGAAACTTGTGTGAGACTCTCCCCTTGGCATATGTGGATATTCTCCTTTGAGACAGTCTCTACCTTATTTTCCCAAGCCTGGAATTAAATAAAGCTTTCTTCTCCGTACACATGAAAGAAAAAAAAGCTTTGTGTGGTGGTTTAGTGGTTATCTTATGTCTGGGGAGACAGAAAAATGAGAATCCCTGTGTTTTTTCTTTTAAGACTTATTATTTTGTCTGTGTCTGTACACCATTTGTGTACTGGGTGCCTGAGGAGGTGCTGAGACTCCATGTGGGTGTTAGAAACCAAACCTGGATCTTTCCAAGGTGAGAACAAGTGCTCTTAACCACTGAGCCAGCTCTCCGGCCCTTGGATCTCTGGAGCTGGGAGGCCATGAATCCAGCCAGACTGATGAGCTCCAGGTCCAGCAAGTGTCTGTCCCAAAAGATAGGTGGAGAGCGATTGGCTTAAGCTTCCACTTCTCAGGAACGTACACACACAAGCACATGTACAACACACATGCACGCATATACACATGTGCACACTCCCCACAATCAGACATATACTGAATACACACGCAATAAACATGTGAAAATATCATGGAGAGTGATCGAGGAAGACATCTGACATTGACGTCTGATCTCTACACAGTTGCACATACATATGAACACACATGTGTGCATTCATGAAAGAAATAAAAAGAAATAAATTCAATGTAGTAGAGCCCTTTCCATATCATGTCCCAGGTAAAATTCTGGGCTTATCAGTAACATTATTATTAAAAATTCACCTGGCAAAGTTTATATTTTCTGTTTTGGTTTTGTGCATGTGTGTGTGTGCGTGGTGTATACAGATGTGTGCAGAGGCTTATGTCTGCGTGTGTGCAGAGCTCAGAGCAGTAGAGGATCCTACTCTGCCTAATTCCTTTCTTTGGGACACGGCCTCTCACTAAACCTGCAGAAGCTACAGCAAGCCTCCTGTCTCTGTCCCCAGCACCACCGAGGTTATTATAGGTGTGTGGGCACATGACCCTGCTATGTTTTTTTGTTTTTTTTTCGAGACAGGGTTTCTCTGTAGCTTTGGTGCCTGTCCCAGAACTAGCTCTTGTAGACCAGGCTGGCCTTGAACTCCCAGAGATCCACCTGCCTCTTCCTGGGATTAAAGGCGTGTGCCACCACTGCCCGGCTTGATCCTGCTTTGAAAAACAACAACAATAAAAACCTTTGAAATGGGTTCTGAGATCTGAACTCAGGCTTCCAGGCTTGCTTAGCAAGTGCTCTTACCCACGGGGCCTTTACTCCTGCCCTAGCAATAAACAATTGGTTGGTTCTTTCTTTTTTTTTTTTTGGTTTTTCGAGACAGGGTTTCTCTGTGGCTTTGGAGCCTGTCCTGGAACTAGCTCTGTAGACCAGGCTGGCCTCGAACTCACAGAGATCCGCCTGCCTCTGCCTCCCGAGTGCTGGGATTAAAGGCGTGTGCCACCACCGCCCGGCTTGGTTCTTTCTTTTTGTGTTTCTCATTTTTCACTTACACCTTTTTTCTTTACATTTTTGATGTATATATGTATAAGGGGCACATGTGCCAAGACACACTTGTGGAGGTCAGTGGACAACTTTCGCAAGTCGGTGCTCTTCTGCCGTGTGTGTTTCCAGGCTGAGCTCAGGTTGTCAGCACTGGTGGCTCAGCTGTCCATTGGTCCTTGAGTTATACCTTTAAGCAGTACTGCCCTTCACACTTCCTGGAACTTCCTGAAAGCCTGGTTAGTGTACCACCCAGAGGTAGCTGTGAGGAGAAATGTGAAATGAATGAGACATACCCTGATCTAGTTCTACTATCTATACATACAAAATTAAATTATATATTAATATAATAATTAATAATAAGTTAAAATATTAAAACACTAATTAATCTGTTAATAAAATGACAAGTGGCCTTGAGGAAGCAGATGAGGAAGGCTCTCACAATGAAGCAGAGGGCTCATACAGACTTTACACTGGTCAGAAGTAACCCCTAAACGGCCCACACAGGCAAGAGAGTCTACACTAAGGTCACTGAACAGATGCAGAACTCACACCGGTGCAGTTGAGCCCCAGAACCACCGACACAAAGGAACGACTCCGCAGTCCAAAGGTGAGCTTCAGGAATGGGGAGTAGAGTTCCCAGGACTGCCTGAGGCCCAAGTGAAGTCCCTCGATTGTGGTATCCTTTTCCTCCCCTCTCCCTGGCCTCTCCTGGGGGAACTGCAGCTGTCATCGCTACCCTGCCTTTATTAAAGACTGGCTCGGCCAACCATCAGACATAGGCTCACGGTGTTTTCCAGTCACCTGCACGGCAGGTTGAAAGGGTATAATGGCTCTGTGATGACTAACACTCAACCGACTTGTTTCTGGTCACGCTTGATCAGCCTTGGCAAACAGCTGGGCTTGCGCTAGGTCCAGCACAGTGTGTGATTGCACACACACCGTCTTGTGCAGTCAGACTTGGGTTCAGAAGTTCCCTCCCAGGTCCCTGCCCTGGTGATGACTCATTCTCAGTGACTTGTCCTCTACAGGGACACTGGTGACCTCCTTTGACTTCCCCCAGATTCTCGTGGCCTGGCCCTCCACTGTTGCTCTTAAGGAAGAAGGGACTGCAGGCTCAGCACACAGTGCTCCATTGGGACTGCCCTTGTTTGTGTTTCTAGGAACTCAGAGTCTTAGGCTTTGAGTTTGGACAAAGGCTTAAGCTGTTTCTTCACGCAGCAGCACTTGCCTCGTTAAGATGTGAGAATTAAAGGAGCTAACGACACCTAAAATAGTGTCTAGAATTCAGTAGACAGTAGTTACAATTAGCTGTCTTAGCCAGTCATGGTGGCACACGCCTTTAATCCCATCACTGAGGCAGCAGGGGCAGGTGGATCTCTGTAAGTGCCAGGCCAGCCTGGTCTACCACACCAATTCCAGGACAGCTAAGCTAGGGCTGTTACACAGAGAACTTTGTCTCAAAATAAACAAAAACAATTAGCTCTCTTTCACTCCCCCCCCCCAAAGTCCTTACCACTAAGCCATCTCGCCAGCCCTAATTAGAATTTTACAAAGCTAAAATACATAGTTCAAGTAGGATCAACAGCACAGAACCCATTATCTATCTTCCTATCTACCTACCTACCATCTTTCTTTCTTTCTTTTTTCTTTTCTTTTCTTTCTCTTTCTCTTTCTATCCATCCATCCATCCATCCATCCATCTAACTTTTACAGACTGGGAATGGACTCCAGGATCTTAAAACATGTAAGGGGAGAGCCCCCCCTTCTGAGTCATAGCTCAAACCCCACAAATTATTTTCCTTCTCCATGCACAGACCTCATGTCCTGATCCCCTGAACTTCAACCTCCACCTATATCACAAATGTTAAAGTGAGTTGTCACTGAACTCTTCATCGTTATTCAAAGCTCGGTGTATATGTAGGGCCTGTGGCACAAGCCTTTGATTCCAGCTCTCAGGAGACAAAGCAGACAGATCTGAGTTCAAGGCCAGCGGAGTGAGTTCCACAGCAGTCACAACCACACAGTAAAAGTTGTTTGGTTTTTGTTTTTCATGGTGCGGGAATCGAGCACCAGGACCCGTGTATGCTAGGCAAGCTCTATCACTAAGCTACACCTTCAGTCCGAGAACAGCTCCCCAAAACCCTGTCTCAGAAATAAATAAACAAACAAACAAACAAATAAATAAATAAATACGCAGTATGTGCGCATGGCTTCCTCCAATGGCCCTGACTACTCACATCTCATACTTTTTAAAAATGTTCTCCTATTTTTAAATCCTGTTTAGAAAAAGAAAAGCAAAAAATTATTATTTGTGATGATGATGTCGGTGTGTATATGATGTCTGTATGTGAAGGGGGAGAGGTTAACATAGGAATTGATTCTCTCCTTCACTGAGTTCTTGGAATGCAACTCAAGGTGCCAAACAGGGTCTTACTGTGTAGCCCTGGCTGTCAAGGAACTCACTATGACCAGGCTGACCGCAACCTCACAGAGATCCTCCTGCCTCTGCCTCCCAAGTTCTAGGATTAAAGGTGTGTACCACCATACCTAGTTCACACCTAATAATTTTCAAGAAATGTGGGGGACTGGAGAGATGGCTCTGTGGTTAGGAGCACTGGCTGCTCTTCCAGAGGAACTGAACTTGGTTCCCAGTACCCACATGATAGTTCATACCCATCTGTAACTCCAGTTCCAAAGGAGCCTCCACCTTCTTCTGGCCTCTGAGGGCACTACACACATGTGAACAGACATACATGTAGGGAAAACACCCATACACGGTATATAAAACTAAATAAATTTGGGCAGTGGTGGCACATGCCTTTAATCCCAGCACTCAGAAGGCAGAGAAAGGTGAGTCTTTGTGAGTTCAAGGCCAGCCTAGTCTACAGAGCTAGTTCCAGGACAGCTAGGGCTGTTACACAGAGAAACCCTGTTTCTAACAAATAAATAAAAACTAAATAAAATGTTTCTTTAAATTTAAAGATAAATAGAAATGCGAGGGGTGAGGATTGGTGGTAGAGCGCTGCCCACCAAGTTACAGCCTCAGCAATGAGAAAACCTAACGTGCGGAGCCCAGGGCCGTTTGTACCCGTGTGTAACTTTTTCCAGAAGATTTGATGCTAACAATGTCTGCCACCGGCTCATAATCTAAACCAGAAGGTCCCCTTTCGGAAATAATTAAATATCCTTGGCTCATTAAATCTTATCATTTGGGAAGTGGCTATAGTAATGTGGTCGTTTTTCTGCCAATCCCTAAGCCCAGAGCCTCAGTCTGTGAGGCATTAGCATGGGAACCTGTTTATTAGCCATTAACTGCCCACCGGACTGAGGTAGTTTGCTGTTTCAAACACCGGTTCAATCAGAGCATTTAGTTCTCCGTGCTCTGGGGCCAGAAAACCATGCCACAGAGCAGATGTGGTGGTATGCGTGCTAAGGTTTCCAGGAGGGAAGGGTGCATGGGCGGCTTGGAGCCGGGGAACGCCAAAGCCACGCCACGTAACAGCCCACAGGAGAGATTTAGCGGGAGGGGTATACAGAGGCTGCCTCTGAGTGAGGGTGGAAGGAAAACAAGAGGGTGGGAAAAGAAGGCACTAGCATTTTATAGCGGGGTATTGGGCATGCGCATAGGGAGAGCATGCAATTCTTGGTGACAGTGGAAATGTGTTGCATGTTTGGCAGCTGGTGATGATGCGGTTGCTGTTGCTGGGTTCCTGGAGGTGGGCTTGGGGGCTGAGTTTTCCAACAATGGGCACTTGATCTTGAAAGGAAAAAGTTGGAGTATCAGGAGTTCAGTGTTAGCCTTGACTATATAACAAGTTTGAAGTTAGCCTGGGATGAGACCCTGTCTCAAAACAAGCTTGGGCAATACTTTTGTTACTGTCCAGCCCACCGTCCTTTGCAGTGTATGCAATGAGCTTACTTTCTTCCTGGAAAAAAAAATTACAAGAGATAATGAAAGTTTAATATGTCATCATTGCAGAGTGACTTAAAAATGTATTTATTAGTATATATGTGTCTGTGTAAGTGTGTGTGTACATATATGTACACAGGACCCCTGGCTTGTTACATGAGTGTTGGGATCCAAACTCCAGATGTCATATTGCAGTGTGCTGGATAAATTGTCAACTTGATATAACCTAGAATCACTTGGGAAGAGTCTTAAGGAGGAATTTCCAGGGCTGGAGAAATAGACCCGTAGTTAAGAGCATTGGCTGCTCTTCAAGAGGACCCAGGTTCAATTCCCAGCACCCAAATGGCTGCCCACGACTGTCTGTAACTCCAGCTGCAGGGTATCTGATGCCTTCACCAGACATATGTGTAAGCAAAATACCAGTGTTCATAAAATAAAAGCAGTGTTTTCTAGACCAGTTAGCCTGTGGGCCGGTTTGTGAGGAGTTATCTTGATTGCTCACTGCTGCAGGAGCACACAGCCCCTTTTGGGAAGGAAGCCCTGCTCCCTAGGCAGGAGGTCCTAAATAGTGTTCAGGAGGAGAAAGCCACCCGCCAGGTAGCCGGCTGGGGAGCATTTAGGCATTGCTTCCCTTTGTTCTTGATTCTGGATGCCATTTGGCTGTCTGAAGCTCTTGGTGGCTCTCCCATCATGACGGACTAAGTTGGCTTTTGTACCATGATTGACTATGGAACTGTAGGCTGAAATAATCCCTTTCCATCCTAAATTGTTTCTTGTTGGAGTACTTTTTTTCTTTTATAGCATAGCAACAGAAGTCAGACTAAAACATACAGCAAGTGATTGTAGCCACTGAGTCACCTCACTGATTGACAGTTTCCCCTTAATCCCGCCCACCTTTCCCCCATTGCCCTTTTGACAGAGGTCCTTGTATTCTAGACTAGACTTGATCTTACTGTGTAGCTGAGGAGGGTCTTGAACTCATAATCTTCCTGTTCCACCTCTTGAGATTTATAGGAGTGTGCCACCGTGTCTGGTTGATCCACCCCAGGGCTTCCAGTCTACAAGGAAAGCATTCTACTGGCTGAACAACATCCCCAGCCCCAAACAGCTTTTCAGGCTACTGGGTTTTCAAGGCACTGGGGGAAGTGTGTGAGGCGCTCTGAACAAAGGCCTGTTGAGGTGAATAGGGGGTGGGGACACTGCCCGGGAGGCAGGTATAGGGGGTGGGGACATTGCTGGGAAGACACAGAAGCCAGCAAGGAGAGCAGGGAAAGGCCAAGGTAGGAGGTGCCATCTTTGAATATGGATATGCCCTCCAAGGATCTGTGATAAATGTTTGGCTCCTGTGATGATGCTCCTCTTGAGGCCATTGTGCAGCCTACTCTGAGAAGACTGTAAGATTCCAGACCCTTCCTGTCTTTGTCTGTTACCTGACTCATGAGGACAATGAGACTTCCAGAACTCAGACTAAAACCTTCAAAATTATAGCAGGGCCCCCAGATCTTAGCACAACTGACTCCATGATGGAAGTACCATTTAGGCTGCTAAACCCAGCATGTAGACAGCACCACCTGCCAAAGCAAAAATAAAGACCTAATCCATGGAAGTGCACAGTTCTGGGCAAGTCTCTAAGGTACTGACCTTGCTTTTGTCCTCTGGAGTTCTGCTTCTGGCTAACTGTTCTTGTTAACTGAAGTATGTTAACCCAGAATGTGGGTTTTGTACTTGAAACCTCACCCTGAGAAAGTCTCAGTGCTTACTGGGATCCTGAACATCCAGTGTAGTCACTGGCCGGCTAATAAAGAATTTCTATTGGCTTAAATCTGTGTCTGAGCAGTCTTCTCTGGTAGATACCCCACAACAAAAGCCTAAGTGAAAAGAACTTTTACTTAGGCCAGAGAGATGGCTAATTGGTTAAAAGCACTTGCTATATGGCAAGACCTTACCCATGGAGAAAGAACTGACTGCCTCATGAGTGTCATGTATGCCTGCCTCCACATACTCCTCCCCACATACACACCATGCACATGCAGGATAATAAAATAAAAATCCTTTTTCTCTTTGTGAGAGAATTGCCTCAGGAAGCACATTATAATAATACAAAGCTAACTAACACAGGGACTGGAGACAGCCTTGTAGAGGGAAGGCTTGCTTATGTTTCTATATGAGTTCAAGAGCAGAGCCAACATATTACAACAGACAAGTAGCCCAGAGCTGGGTACTGGCCCGGCTGTGTTTCCTTTGGTCTGGGTTTAAATATTATTTCTTTTATTTGACAGATGCTTATAGTGCTGACAGAGAATTCATTTCACCCTCACAGCAACCTCATGAAGTAGATACTATTATTACCAGACTCTGCAGACAAGCATCCTCAGGTATGGAGAAAAATTAGTTGTGTTTCCTGGGGATCACAGCTATTACTGTAAGGGCCAGGACTTACCTAGGCAAGATGGCGCAAGCCTGTAATTCCAGGGGTTGGAAACTGGAGACAGGGTCAGGAGTGAAGGCTCATTCCTGGCTGTTGTCCCAAAATAACAACAAACAAACAAGTAAACAAGCAGTTGTGAAAAACTTTGACAAAATATTTCAAGTGCCGTGTTCTGTAGGTCTTTGAAGCATTTGAAGACCATGTATTTATCTATCTATCTATCTAAAATAAATCTCTTTATAATCTGGAAAACATACCTAACATATCTACAAATTTGATTGTTATAGATGACTTCTGACCTGTGTGTCTTGATTATCCTAAATAGTTCATAATAATAGTTTTTAAAAACTAGAATTTTACCTTACACTTTTAAAAGAACTGCATAGGTACAATACCTTAAACAAGAGCAAAAACATATATACAATATGTTGCAACAAAAATAACCTTAAATTGGTATTAATATATAAAATCCTTTAAACAGGAATAGAAACATATACACAGTGTTGTAACAAAAATTACCTTAAATTTGTATCACTATACAAAAGTCCTTTAAAGAAGAGCAAAAACATATATACAGTATAATTGAGTTTGAATTTGTGCCCATATTCCAAATTCCATGCCAATGCAAAATATCCAAGATCAATAGTTGTCTTTTTATTCCATATTCCCCTAAATATAACAAACATCCATGACCCAGAAAATAACCAAAGGCCACCCACACCCCTTTTTTTCTTGGGAATGTGGATGTCGTGTTCTCTAGATTGATTCCTGCTGAATGTGGGAGAAGTATTTTTAGGGTTCCAGAGAGAAAATTTGAGATAACGGCCAAGTCCTGGAAAGACCAGTTACAACCTTTGTTAATAGATATCACCTGTCAAGTTTCAGGAGGTCTCCCTTGATCAAACCAGATCCAAATCAACCTGGAATGAATCCACAGCCTCTTGTTTCCTGTGAAAACCAAAGCAAAACCTCTTCTCCAAAGCATTTGTGATTATCATTTGACAAACACATTTTTTTGACTTTTTTAAAGTTAAGGCATTATTAAAATATCTAGGCTGGTTTATTTCCACAGCCCCTCTTACAATTCCAGGTCTCTTAGCAGCTGTCCTTTGCTTTTCAGCAATCCAAAGATTCAAAATCAGCACAATACTATATAGGATCCAGACTCCCTGTGTTTCCCATCTTTATGTGGCTTTTTTCCTTTTACATTTCTTTTACTGTCTTTTTAAAGACTTGATTATTTTTAATCTGTTTCTTTCTATTACTGCCTATACCCATTTTCTTTCTTTCTTAATTAAGCCTATGCACATTGTAAAACACACTGGAACCTGTTTAGAGGTTTTTCTTTTTTTCATCTGAACCTCTTTTACTGCATATCTCTTAGCCTTTTCTGACCACACCGGTTATCTTTAGACGGTTAAGTTACACCTGGATCCTCAAGGACTCTAGCTTGCTGGCTCTGCCCGCTCTTAGGTCGCATCATGAAAGCCAAGCCTAAAGCTTGTTTCATGACCTGGAACTGCATTAAACCTTCCTAGCTATGGAAATTGGCACTTGCCGTTTCTAGTTTCTATTTAGCACTGCCAGGTGAATATCAGCGCCTCTTAAAGGAACCAGTTGCTTTCTCCCCAGCTTTCTCAGGCTCTAGATGGATATTTGAGCCCCACATAAGATGCCAAAATGTTGTGTGAACTTTTATTCTTTTTTGGATTTTTGAGGAGCCTGCCACCCTGCTCCCAAATAAATCACACACACAGGCTTTTTCTTAGTTATGAATGCCTGGCCTTACTTGACTTGTTTCTTGCCAGCTTTTCTTAAATTAACCCAACAACCTTTTGCCTTTGTACTTTTATCTTTCTCTATTATCTTAGTTTTTTCTTACTCCGTGATTGGCTGACTGGATATCCCTAGTACCCTCCTCTCTTTGTTCTCTTGGGCCTTAGTCTCCTTCTATTTATACTCTCTGCCTGCCAGCCCCACCTATCCTTGTTCCTGCCTTGCTATTGGCCATTCAGCTCTTAATTAGGACCACCAGGTGCTTTAGACAGGCACGGTAACACAGCTTCACAGAGTCAAACAAATGCAGTGTAAACAAAAGTCACACACTTGAAAATAATAGGGTTTAGGGTTTTTGTTGGAGGAGGCCTGCCTGGTCTACAGAATGAGTTCAGGAACAGCCAGGGTTACACAGAGATACTTGGTTGTTTTGGGGGAAAGAAGAAGAAGAAGAGGAAGAAGAAGAAGGAGGAGGAGGAGGAGGAGGAGGAGGGGGAGAAGGAGGAGGAGGAGGAGGAGGAGGAGGAGGAGGAGGAGGAGAAGAAGAAGAAGAAGAAGAAGAAGAAGAAGAAGAAGAAGAAGAAGAAGAAGAAGAAGAAGAAGAAGAAGAAGAAGAAGAAATGAAAATAGCTCACTAAACAGGCTAGAGAGATAGATGCCTCAGTGGTTAAGAGCACTGACTGGTTTTCCAGAGCACTTAGATTTGATTTCCACAACCCACATGACAGCTCACAACCTTCTACAACTCTAAATGCAAGAGAACCAGCATCCTCTTCTCAACTTTGCAGGCACCAGGCAGATGTGTGGTACGCAGACATACATACATGTAGGGGAAACATCCTTACATCATAAAATAAAAATAAATTTGATAAAAGAAATAAAGAGAAAAAGAAAGAAAGATCTCATGAGGGTTGGTGTGAGTCTCAGGAGTATAACATTTGCCTAGCATGCAGAAGTCCCTGGATTCTGTCCTCAGCATCTGGTATACAGCCTGTCTCAAGAATCCCTGCCTCCCACTCCCATCCCTGAAGAAGAAAAAAAAAAAGGACATTTCCCTTTCCCTTCCCTTCCCCTATCCCTGCTGAATCTCAGATGAAATCTTATCCCTACCTGAAGAACAGTATCCAGAATGCAGTCATGACAGTCTGTAAGGACAAGATGGAGGCAATTAAGAGAATTACCTCATCTCTTCGGACTCCAACCCTTCACCTACAAGAGGGATAAGAGCAACAGATGAGACTGTGGTTACCCCCTGACTGCAATCTGATAAAAACTTCTAAGCCACGCTGTTCCCCAAACCATGTAAGATTCCTGAACACTACAAACTAAGAGGAAATGAATACTGTTTTAAGTAAGTTTTGAATGATTTGTCATATAATAAATTGTAGTACTGGATGACAAACATCCCAAGAACTGCCAAGAGTGACATGAGCAAGGGCTTGCAAAAGTCTCCATCTAGTCTCTGTCAGTGTGCTCCATCAGAAAAGTCAAGACAGGGCTGCTGAGATGGTCAATTCCATCCACAGGTCCTACATGGTGGAAGGAGAGAACAGACTTCTGCAGGTTATCCCATGACCTCTACATGTGCTGTGGTGTCCACAGGCTCCTAAAATAATAATAATAATAGATCAAAACAGAAATCTGAGAACATCTGAGGGGAAAATCCCTATGAGTAGGATTCAAAGCAGGTATCGGGATTCCAGAGATGAAGCCCTAGATGATGTTCCTTAGAGCTGGTGAAGAGAGTGTCCTTTTGCTGGTTTCAGGGTAAAAACTCCAGGAAATAAACTCCCAAGAAATCAGCATCAGGGCTGGGGATGTAGCCCAGTGGGGGACCATGCTGAGCATGTCCAGTGTCTCAACTCCAGCAAAATAAGTAACCGGTCAAGCAAATAAATGAAATGAAAATGTAAACAAATACACAGTTGGGGGCTGGGGATTCTGTGGAGGAACAGAGAACCTGCCCACCACACACAAGGACCTGTGTTCCATCCCTAGTGCCAGAGAACCCAAGAACAAAACAATACCACTGTCCCCAAGAAACTCTCCAATAGGTCACAAATTTCTTAATCCTTTCTATTTGTTTGTTTATTTATTTAGGGTTTTTTTCAGATAGGGTTTCCCTGTGCAGCTCTGGCTATTCTAGAACTCACTCTGTAGACCAGGCTGGCCTTGGACTCAGAGTGTCACCTGCGTCTGCCTCCCGAGTGCTGGTACTACATACCACCTTGCCTGGCAAGAGTAACACCTACATTCTTAGCAGACCCATCTCCCTGTCTGTAACTGAGTTTCTAGTTACAGATCCTGTAGGTTAAAGTGTCCAAAACTACTAATCAGAGGCACATGAAAGCAAGGCATCCCTGCTGTTATGAGCCTAGACCAAGTGACCAAGGAGTCAGAAGTATCACCGCCTATTATCTTGGGAACAGTTTTTTGTTTTTTTTCTGAAATAAACTTATAGGGCCAAGTAGTTAATCACATGTAGCTTGGTTCAAAGCAACTTAAAAAGTTATTTCCAGAGCTGGGCCTGGTGGCAATTGTTGTGTAGATTAGCCTGGCCTCAGACCTTAGCGGTCCTCTGTTCTCTGCCTCCTGTGAGCTGGGATTACAGGTGTGTGCCTCCATGCCTAGCCTGAAACTGATTTTAAGGTATCTAGTTTGATTTCTTCTAGAAGTGGAAACATAGAGATGAAATCGATTTGTTCCAAGTCACACAGAGAGCGTAGGAGGGCCTGGAGGTTCATTTCGCATGTAGCACAGGATTTTGGCCAACTCTTTCTTTCTTTTTTTTTTTTTTTTATTTTCGAGACAGGGTTTCTCCATAGCTTTTGGTTCCTATCCTGGAACTAGCTCTTGTAGACCAGGCTGGCCTCGAACTCACAGAGATCCACCTGCCTCTGCCTCCTGAGTGCTGGAATTAAAGGCGTGCGCCACCACTGCCCGGCTTTTGGCCAACTCTTTCTGTCTTCTAGTTGTAACAACTTTAGCTCTGCCATGACCCCCAGTGCCTCAGGCATGAGTAGCCTCTACTCCAGAGTGGACAAATGGCAAGAATACTTCTGCCATAGGGATTGGCAATCTCAAACCTGCTAGAACAGAAATAGGAAGGAAGTTAGGGGAAATAGTGGCTCAGAAGTTAGTCCATAGTTAACAAGACACTGTGCCATTAGCCCCAGGAGGAATACATTTATACTCTGGGGAACTGACCCCGCCCTAAAATCATACAACTTCCTGTCCAGCTCACTTTCTATCAGCTTACTTCCTGTCCAGTTCATTCCCTCCCTACCTCACTTCCTGTCCAGTTCACATACTAGAAAAGTGTTCCCATTTTCCTTCTACTGCTGTGATAAAATTACCTTGACAAGTCTTGGAGGAAGGGTTTATTTCAGTTTACAGTTAGCTTCAGGTTGTAGCCATCATTGTGATCGAGTCACAACAGTAATATTGAGTGGAAGTGTCACCCCAGCCTGCCATGCAGGTGGACTCCAACTCCCAGCCTGCTAAGCACTGATCCCTCCCCAGGGAGGGTCAAGACCACTCCTACAGGGTATTTAGGGTCATGCCAGAAAAAGGAACATGTGATTTTGGGTTTGCCTGTGTGATTCCTCTTTCTTCCCCCTGCCATGCTCCCACCCTTGTTGTTAGGAATATTTTCTAACAGAGCCTCTCTGCCAGTGCAAAGAATTCCAATCAGACCAGATCAAACCAAATTAAATGCGCATGTTTAATAGATGGTGGTCCCGAGACACAGCAGGAGTTGAGACTTCAGCCTAAACTTCATGGGGAAGGTGTACCAGGTGTACAATCTTCAAGTTAATATCAGTTTGCCCTGTCTATCTGACTCTGACTTTCAATTTGTTTTTCTTTCCCTAGAGACTGTGGTTGCACTCACAGCAGAGATTCAACCATCCCTCTGTTGACATTCTGATTTAAAAGAATCCTGTGGGCAGGAGGACGTCTCAGTGAGTAAGAGCAGTTGCTATGTAGGCATGAGGACGTGAGTTGGAATTCTCAGGACCCATGTAAAGCTGGCCAAGGCCATACATGCCTGTAACCCCAGCAGTGAGGAACAGAGACAGATAGAGTTCAGGAAGAAGCTGGCTAGCACACCTAGTCAAAATGGCAAGCTCCAGGTTGAGTGGGAGGCCCTGTTTCAAGGGAATAAAGCAGAGAAGGATAGAAGACCTCTGGCTTCAGCATCTGTGTGCTTAGTGCTCATGTGTGCATGTGAAATAAATAAATACATACACAATAAATAAATAAACAATTTTATTTTTGTTTTTTCAAGACAGGGTTTCTCTGTGTAGCTCTGTAGACCAGGCTGTCCTCAAACTCAGAGATCTATCTGCCTCTGCCTCCAGAGTGCTGGGATTAAAGGCATGTGCTACCACTGCCTGGCTGACAAATATATTTTTTTTTTGTTTTTTGAGACAGAGTTTCTCTATAGCTTTGGAGTCTGTCCTGGAGATAGCTCTTGTAGACCAGGCTGGCCTCGAAGTCACAAAGATC